>NW_027126979.1:0-67500 GCF_037325665.1 Littorina saxatilis | reverse complement strand
CACGTTGCAATGGTCGACACGGTGCCTTTACTAGTGATGGTCCAGTTAACCCCTTGACCAGGGTCCAAGTATTCACATCGTATCGGTGTATAGCGAGGGACGTCAGACACGTTGAGTCGACCATCTTGACACTGTGGTAGCGTGAAGGCTGTAACGGAAGAGCATACCACGTCGTTAAAACATGCTTTTGCAGGTTCATTTTGTGTTTCGTTCTACACCGGTACATATTAAATTTGTGGCTGTGTTTTTTTTTAATATAAATGGGTGCCCGTGTAACATGATACTTACGGATAACATGCAGGTTGCAGCTTACTGCAAACTTCCCGTTGTCTCTCATACACGTGACATTGCTACCAGCTTTCTCCCTCACTTCCTTCACGATCATCAGCTCGCTGACACTCTCATTGGTCCTTGACACATTGTAGTCATCGTTATATGTAGTGCAGTTAAAGACATTAGCCTTTCTATCGCAAGTTGCCACGGTGGACGTATTGCCGTAAGGGTCAGTTACTGTCCAGTGAATCACGTGGCTTTGTAGCAGGTCTTCACATCGTATTGTCGTCCAGGGCGAGACGTCTGACACAGATAGCTGACCATTGTGACACTGTGGTAGGCTGTACTGGTGGACTACAGGGACAGACATAATTAGAAGTAACATCATAACTTGTTGTTGTTGTTGTGCTAGTTGTTGTTTATGTTTGCAAAGAGGGTTTACCTTTGATGAAAAGAGAAATGTGCGTCTTTTTTTGCGAAATTGACAATATGCTAATGATGTTATAAGTACCTACAAGTTGTTGCCACACTCTCTTACTTGTGGTGATAAAGTGACTGACTCGATTTACAGAGAGGGACACAAGCAAACGATGAATGAAAAACAATAATGCATACAGTCATAAGCAACACGAAGCAAACAAATTGTACTGCAACTTGAAATCAACAACCTTTTATTTACCCAGATGCTATGTATTGTTATAAACTGTGAAGAGTGCTTTCTTTTAGAGTAGGCTGATACAAACCAGAACGTAAACTTGATAACGAATCGGTTTCTAATGATTCCCTGCGTTCTGGAGACAAGTAACACCAATGACAAAAAACACACCCAAGATATCATGTTTTAATCATGACAGCATAGCCTGGTAATGCCAACGGTAGAGTCAACAGTGGAAGTTACCAATACTTACGAACAACCCGTAATCTACAGTCTACAGCTGCAGCGCCGTCCGTTCTCATGCATGTCAGGGTTTCGTTGTCTTTTGACATTACTCCCCCGGTGATCGTCAGTTCGCTTTTGCTATTGCTTCTTGTCACGCTAAAGCCGTCGATCGTTCTGCAGTCATCAGGTTCTGTCCCGCAAGTTGCAATGATCGACACGGTGCCTTTACTAGTGATGGTCCAGTTAACCCATTGACCAGGGTCCAAGTATTCACATCGTATCGGTGTATAGCGAGGGACGTCAGACACGTTGAGTCGACCATCTTGACACTGTGGTAGCGTGAAGGCTGTAACGGAAGAACATATATACCACGCTATTAAAACATGCTTTTAAAGGTTTTGTGTGTGTTCACCTCTACATTGCACTGCTGAATGTGGTTACGAAACACAACAGTTACATTACTGTTTGCAACGGAATTGAACTTGTGTCTGATGTACGTTTTATGAAAGGTTGTAACCTGATACTTACGGATAGCACGCAGGTAGCAGCTTACTGCAATATTCCCGTTGTCTCTCATGCAAGTGATATTGCTACCAGCTTTCTGCCCCACTTCCTTCACGATTATCAGCTCGCTGACACTTGCATTGATTCTTGACACATTATAGTCATTGTTATATAAGGTACAGTTGAAGTCAAAATGCTTTTTGTCACAAGTCGCCACGTTGGACACATTGCCGTGAGGGTCAGTTATTGTCCAGTGAATCACGTGGCTTTGTATCAGGTTTTCACATCGTATTGGCGTCCAAGGGGCGAAGACAGACACATACAGCTGACCATCCTGACACTGTGGTAGGTTGTAATGGTGGGCTACAGGAACACAAATAATTAGAAGTAACATTTGAACTGTGTGTTGTTGTTACTAGCTGTTGTTTTATGTTTGTTGAGCGGACTTATCTTGGATACAATGAAAAAGGAAACACAATCTGCGTTTTTGTTGCGAAATTGAAAATATGCTTTTGATGTTAAAAGCACCTGCTTGTTCTTGCCACATTCTCTTACTGGTGGTGATAGAGTGACTGACTCGATTTACAAAAGAGGGACACAATTAAACAAACGATACACAAAAAACAAAATAACAGATACAGTCATAAGCAAAACGAAACAAAAAATAGTACTGCAACTTGAAATTAGCAACCTTGTATTTACCCACATGCTATTTATTGTCATAATTTAGAGTAGGCTGATACAAAACGGAACGTATAATCGATTGTGAATTGTCACGATCTGGTGACATAGACCAAGAAAGTGTCACTCAGTGGGGTGCCTTCTCTTGGTCAATTGCGACTGAAAGCGCCTGTGCGTGAGATTGGGCTACGGCAGGGTTTTGCTGACAGCGCTCAACGACCACGGATGTTTGGGGTGCACGAATTTCACGGCGTGTTTTTTGCTGTCGAGGGTTGACGGTTTTTCGCTGACAGCGCGCACGGGAGTTTCGTGGATTCACAGTTTCTCGTGTATTTTTCTGCTTTGCGAGGCAGAATTGTGGATAGCTGAACTTGATATGTGACAAGGTCAGTCACGTGTTATTGTCTAGGTGGTCTGTGAGAGACACAAGGACGGCGCACTTGACACTCAGCGGCAGAAGAAGAAGGATCGAATACGACGGTTTCTAGAGTATGATGGATTTCACCGGATAGAATATTCGGCACTCTAGGGGAACTTCAGCGAGTTATCACCTTCTCACTGCCACATGTTTTGCTGAGGACGAGTCGTCAAATCTTTCCTTCGTCGTGCGATGGTTTTCGCATAAGTATTCGACAAGGGGTTTCTGGATGTTGTTGTCACTGTTGACGAACAGAGGCCATTCCAGGGAGGAAGCGGGTTTTGCTTCCATGAGAGTGCTACATTCATAGGCTGTTTGAGGTAATAAATCATTATTTAACGCTGTTGACGAGTCTGTGTTTGTGGAATGAAATACTCTCTGTTGTTCTTTCCAGGTTAGCGCATAATTTGCTCTCTGTGACGCTAAAATACTAATCTGTATATGGTTTTTGCAGATAGGGAGAGAAGGACGGAAAACGGCTGTTTTGTTGTTGTGAAAAGTCCGCTTGTGCAGGCCCACGTGCTCGATGAGATATGTAAAGATGACATGTTTAAAGGTGGAGGGTGAGGGGTAGCTGACATGTTTAGTGCACCGATGCTTTCTGTTTGCAGCCTTCGTTTTCCTAACTTCTGTTCGGCTGCCTTTTGGGGGACCACGCTAACCAGCACACCGGCTAACCAGCGAACCGGCTAACCAGCTAACCAGCGAACCGGCTAACCAGCTAACCAGCGACTGGGTGCGGCGCCTGATGCCTCCACAGTTCCCTGCTTCGTCACCACGCTAACCAGCACTTCATTCGACGGAGCAGTTGTGGAGGCTAAAAAGACTAATTACAGGCCGTCCACCCAGTGGCCAAAGAAAGCTAAGTGCACCATGTCTTTGCACCCCGTTGACCACCGTTGTTATTTTTGTTATCTGTGATTATACTCGAGTAGTGACGACTGCATGAACTAGCACTTTTGTAGCAGAACAGTCGTATTTTCTTATCTTTACACGGGATCAGCGTGTTACTATAATTTTCTATATTCTAACTGGCATTTTGTCAGTGACCACGGGTTTTTTACGTTTTGTGAACGTAAAAGAACATATTTTGAGTGAAGTCTCGAGGGAGGTGGCGAGTTTTTACATAAACAGGCGTCTGAAACTTATACTTTTGTTGTCTCTATTTAATTGTATGACTGCGAGAGTGGATCGTGGTGTGGTTAGTTAGTTAGTAGTAACTAACCGTTTCATAATCACCTTAAGTGATATATTGAAACGTGACATGAATCGGTTTCTAATGGTTCCTTCGCTCTGGACACAAGTAACACCAATAACAAAAACCACACCCAATTAAGATATCATGTTTTATTGATGACAGCATAGTCTGGTAATGCCAACGGTTCGGTCAACTTCAGGATGTCATCAATACTTACAAACTACCCGTAATCTGCAGTCCACAGCTGCAGCGCCGTCCCTTCTCACGCAGGTAAGGGTTTCGTTATCCTTTGACTTTATTCTCTTTACGATCATCAACTCGCTAACGGTGTCGTTCCTTGTGACGTTAAACTCATCTGAGTACAGGGTGCAGTTGTAGTCGGCGGACTTTTTCTCGCAAGTTGCAATGGTCAACACACTGCCGTTTGTATAGGTAATGGTCCAGTTAACCCTGTGGCTACGGTTAACGTCTACGCATTTTATTGCTGTCGAGGGAGGGACGTCAGACACGTTGAGTTTACCATCTTCACACTGTGGCAACGTGTAAGTTGTCATGACAGAAAATACTACGCTGTTTAGTTATGTTTAAAAAAGCTTTCTGTGTGTTCTCTTCAACACCGGTCCCCACAAGCTTTGCCCTGCTGATGTAATTAACAGCACGGAAGTTTCCTGGCGGTGTGACTCATGACGCAAACACACACACTTACACACACACACACACACACACACACACACACACACACACACACACACACACACACACACACACACACACACACACACACACACACACACACACACACACACACACCGGCGTTACTTACTTTGAACACGTAATGTACAGTTCACCGCAGTCTTGTTGTTTCTCCTTGAACATTGTATCGTCGCTCCGTCCCGCTGTCTGTCGTCGCCTTTCACCGGTCTGAGGACGGAAAATGTGTCGTCCCTGGTCACGTTGTAGTCGCTATTTATCAATGTACACCCGGGACGCGTACTGTTGCACTTGTTACAATCAGCGATCCTCTCCTCGGTTCCATTGTAAAACGAAATGCTCCAGTAAATGTTATGGTGTTTGCCCAGTCCCGTGCAGTTGATTCTCGTTCTTCCATTCTCTAAAATATCCACGCTATTGTTCATACAGTTTGATATCTCGTACGGTGCAGCTGAAACACAATTACATTTTCTAAAGGCACAGGTCACGTCATGTAGATAGCATACCTTCCACATCAGTATTAATTAGGCGTTTTTTTTTTAGACAAGCTTGTATCATTCTGTGAAGGAATTCAAACAGCTAACAACTGAGTCAGGCCGAGTTAGCATTTGTATCCTTCACGATTCACGAAAGCTAACAAGATACACGTGGAAACGTGGAAATGTGTGTTTCACGGAGTGAACAGAGCTCACACACCAGCGAACAGTTAACTTCGTGAATCGTAGCTAGTTTAGTAGCACACTTGATGACTGTCCATCGAGGAGAAATGTCTCGATGTTAATCGCGCGGGAGGAGACAATGCCCGGAGAGAATGCAGGAGAAGGTTCCAGCCCTTGCTTGTGTTTTCTGAGACGCGATCGTCAAAGCACTTTAACAGGTAAATTTAATAGGCATTCGAATATCGATATTTTGTGTATCGCGTAAGCTGAACCGATTTACATTGCAGAAACTAGTTCGTAGAGGACAGATTATAAAAACAATATGTCCGCTCTTCATGTTTGTGCAGTGCGTCCAGTAACCTGTCCATGAGATGAGGATTGCGGCCAGATGCCGGGAAAGAAGAATCGTCTGAGATGCCGCCGAATATCTTATTTCTCTGGACCAGTTTAGCTGAAGTTCGACGGGACTTTCACGAAGCTAGCAGCGAGGTTACAGGAAAGTCCGTGTAGTTGGACCCAAAAAGGTCACGGGACGAAGTGAACTGGTTAGGTCGAGATCGCCAGTCGGAGAATCAAGTAAACCGCTACTTTTTCAAGTGAACGGACATATCGGCAGTTTTTGTGTGTGATCTAGTTGAGTTCAGCCATGTTCAGCAGAACCTATTTAATGAAAGTATAATTAGTATTTTGCAACTAGATTAGACGGTTGCCGCAGTCGGGTCCAAATCCTAACTGTGAACTGTGACTTTAAAGGTAAAAGCTCAACAGCCGACCCTGATAATTATGGAGGAATCAGTGTACTAAGTTGTTTTGGAAAACTTTTTACAAGTGTGATAAATAAAAGATTGCATGCATTTCTGGATGACAATTCTGTGATCGGCAACGGACAAGCTGGATTCCGAGAAGGCCACTCTACTGTAGACCACATTTTTGCACTACATTGTCTTATTGATATATTTTTACAACAAAAGAAAAAAAGTTAAATTGTGCTTTCATTGATCTGCGTAAGGCTTTTGATTCTGTGCAACGCAGTCTCCTGTGGCAGAAGCTGATGCAACGGAATAGTAATGGTAAGGTATTGAATGTAATTAAGGACATGTATGATAAGGCAAAATTGTGCGTGAAGGTGAATAGTGTATTCTCCGAGGCGTTCACCTCAAACATCGGGCTTCTTCAGGGCGAAAATTTATCACCGATTCTTTTCTCACTATTTTTAAACGACCTGAAGCAGTTTCTGATTGAATATGATGTCAGCCTAGAGTTGCCCATGAAAAGAGCCCAAGAAATAGATGCTGAACGCATTAATGACTATAATTATGTATTTGTTCCTGTTAATATATGCTGATGATACTGCTATACTCGCCGAAACACCTGGAGAAATGTAAAAAGCCCTGGATGGACTAGATCGTTATTGTAAAAACTGGGGACTAAGCATAAATATTGAAAAGACAAAAATAGTTGTTTTTTCGCAGGGGAAAATACGGAATATCCCAAATTTTGTCTTGAATGGAGTACCTGTCCAAGTAGTTTGGGACTACGTGTACTTAGGTGTACTATTTAATTATAATAACACATGTCATAATGCCATGAAACGTCAATGTTTGATTGGTAACCGTGCAATGTTCTCGTTAATTCGAAAATGTAGAAAACTAAATTTACCAATTGATGTGCAATTGGATCTTTTTGAGAAGTGTGTACATCCAATTTTGCTGTATGGTTGTGAGGTGTGGGGATATGATTCATTGGACATTTTGTCAAGGTTTCAATTGCGATTTTTAAAAATGCTTCTTGGTGTGTATAAAACTACACCCACTTGTATGGTTTACGGAGAGCTTGGTCGTTATCCAATTAGAATTGAGGTACAATGTCAGTTACTGGTTTATTGGTATAAACTGATGACAAAAATGAACGATGGTGCGAATAAGATGTCTTGTTTAATGTTAAAACTACATTTGAAGTTGTACCATGTACAAAACGTTAAATTGCCCTGGTTGTCGCATGTCAATACTATGTTAAATAAGTTGGGTCTATCATATTTATGGACAACTCAGAGTCTTGCCGTCTCAGGTTTTAAAAACGTTGTAAAACAAAGGCTAAGAGATCAATTCCTGCAGGAATGGAACACTGGCGTGAATGCCAACAGCTTGTGTTTTAATTACAGAATATATAAAAAAGGATTTTTGTCTGGAAAGGTATTTGCTTTGGTTGCACAGATTTGTTAATGCTCCTAGAAATGAAAGATTGTGTGATATGTGCGATAAAAATGAATTAGGTGATGAGTTCCACTATTTGTTCATTTGTACCGACGAAAGTATAGTGTCTGAAAGAAGAAAATTAATTAGTCTTTATTACCGATCTCACCCAAATTGTTTAAAATATGAACTGTTAATGAATTGTAAATCTAAGATAAAACTAATGAAGCTAGCAAGATTTGTAGCCCATGTTATGATTTTAGTATGTTAGCGTTACATCTAGTTTCTTTATTGGAATGTATTTGTATGCAATACATGCTTTTGTTTTGTTTTGTGTTTTTACAAAAGATGCATGGCATAATGGTATTGCCAATTTATTTCGGCTGTATATCATCGTTGTCCGCTTGATGTATACATAGTATCTGTCTGATTTCTTACCTGATTTTGTTAAACCTATTGTTCTTTTTGTTTGTAAGTATGGAAGTGTATATTGCCAATGTATTTTGGTTGTATAGTATTGTTGTATTTGTCTGCTCAATGTGTATACATATATTAACTGTCTGATTTGTTACCTTTTTTTTTGTTAAAGTTATATCTTTGTTTCAAAGCCCTCTGGGCCCAAAACAATAACATACTTCACTTGACTTGACTTGACTTGACTTGACTTGACTTGACTATATATTTTCACTTACACACTAACCGTGTGTCGGTATTGTACTGTGGATATCGTGTGCCAGTGATTTCACGGACTGTGTGTGTGTGTGTGTGTTTTGTCTACCTCACGGGTCGCGATTTTTTGATAGACTCCGGGTAAGATTATTGTGTTAGTTTGTGCACGGGATTGTCAAACAGTTTTTCCATGTCTTCATACCTGTGAGTACCCGGTTTTGAATACATAACCCTGATATATTTCTTTAAATGAGTGTGTGTATATGTGTGTATGTATCATAACTGTATCATTTATTTGACCCAATACTGTGGAGGGAACTTATAATTGGAGTTGTTGTTTGTTCCTCAATGATATCATTGTAGCGCATAATTATGCATTTATTCACACATTCATCTCCATGTGCTAACTGTGAGTGTCCTTGATCAACTGTTCGTGGTCAGAACATGAAAACCCATCCACTTTCTGTTCTTCTGTGTGTGTATGTGTGTGTGTGTGTGTGTGTGTGTGTGTGTGTGTGTGTGAGTGTGTGTGTGTGTGTGTATGTATGTGTGTATGTGTGTGTGTGTGTGTATGTGTGTGTGTATGTGTGTGTGTGCGTGTGTGTGTGTGTGTGTATGTGTGTGTCTGTGTGTGTGTGTGTGTGTGTGTGTGTGTGTGTGTGTGTGCTACATTGCTGTTTTCAAGACACAAAGGTCACACACTTAAGAGTTCATTGCTAACACAGCAAGGGCATATTACCCATGACTGTCGTTATTCCTTGCAGGAAAATGCTTCTATTAAACACCCGGGTACGCGAATCGACTTCCTTGTTCTTTGACTACAAATTGTGTGCTGTCGTGCTTGCATTTGTGTGTGTGTGTGTGTGTGTGTGTGTGTGTGTGTGTGTGTGTGTGTGTGTGTGTGTGTGTGTGTGTGTGTGTGTGTGCTGTCGTGCTTGCACATTTGTGTGTGTGTGTGTGTGTGTGTGTGTGTGTGTGTGTGTGTGTGTGTGTGTGTGTGTGTGCGTGCGTGCGTGTGTGTGTGTGTGTGTGTGTGTGTGTGTGTGTGTGTGTGTGTCTGTTTGTCAGTAGCATTCCTGTTGCACTATAACACAGCTATACTAACCAAGCGATAAACACCCTTGAAGAACACAACATAGAGAGATCAACGTCATGTTGACACTTCTGAAGCAAAACTAAAGTAGTGCACTTATACAAATACAAACAATAATAAACCACTCTCCTCATTAATGTACTTCGTCGTTTTTGAGCATAACATTGTTTCGTACACGGCGATTGACTCTTGTTAATCCCTTGCTGAGTTCATGCATGCTAGAGATCGATCGAACTCACCTCTAAACCAGCAAGGGAATACTATCCATGTACACAATTTTCCTTATTCCTTTAAAAAAATGTCCTCTCTTAAACACGTGGATCTAATTCCTTGTTCTTTTTTTTTAAGAGTTTGCTTTCTTGTTTCTATTGTTCAATCGACTCTTCATGTGTGTGTGATTTGTGTTTGAAGTTCTGAAACAACTGCTACATGTAATACGCTGTGTTGTGCTATGTGCTGATCCATGGTTGTTTGTTGAAGTAGTTTAGGCGGCAACGTCACGACCTCATTCTTTTTCTTGTGTTAAACAAACAGACAAACAAGCAGGCAAACAAACACACACGCACACAAATATTTAAGCACAAGATAACAGCTCGTCGCGATATAACCTTCGTGGTTGAAAACGACGTTAAACACCAAATAAAGAAAGAAAGACAAGATAACAGATCATACAATTACTTGGGAAATAATAGATCAAGCAAATAACCATACACCCAAACAAACAAACAATTGTTTACCTATTCCAAGAACAACATGTGGAGTCACATATTTTGACAGTAACATGTTTGTCGAGTAACATTTTTCGTGTAGTTTGTTTGTTCGTTTGCTTGTTTGCTTAACGCCCAGCCGACCACGAAGGGCCATATCAGGGCGGTTTTTCGTGTAGGAAGTGTGTTTGTTTTTTTCCCAGCGAACTAGTGGAAAGTACTCCACAAATCGTTTGCTCCGGAGTAATTTTTGTTTTTGTTACGAATTGTGTACTTAATTTACTTACAAAAAAAATGTTTGGAGTAAAAACGTCGTGGTAGGAGTAATTGTATCGTTCCTTGCTGAGTTATTTGCTCGTACGTATTAAACATTTTCTAACCAGATATCTACTCCCGGGAAAGATTTTATTTTCGTATTAAACCGGCAACTAAGCAGAAATCAACACAGTCATGTCATGTTCACGTATATTTGCATAATGCGTTACCGACAGCTGCACACACATACACACAGACAGACAACTAGACAAGCATAAAGCGAACAAACATACCACACAGACAACCAGACAGACACACCGCCAGACACACATGCCAACATAGGGATAATAAAGTAAATTACATTAAAACGAATGAAACATCTTTTGTATAACGTTGGTGCACGAGTGTGTGGTGTTATGTGAGACCTGATTTTGAAAATCAGTCAATGTTAATAGTAATTGAATGTGCAACGGAAGACTGATATTGACAGTGTCGTGAATGCACGCGCGTGCGTGCGTGTGTGTGTGTGTGTGTGTGTGTGTGTTTGTGTGTGTGTGTGTGTGTGTGTGTGTGTGTGTGTGTGTGTGTGTGTGTGTCTGTTTATCACACGCATTCCTGCTGAACTAAGCACACATACTTACCAGCCAACGAACACACTTGAAGAAACCAGAAGAAAAGGATCAACCACATGTTGACTCGTTTCCGTCAAAATCAAAGTAATGGACCTTAACAAATATACCACTTTTCTCATTACCGTACTTCAGTGTTTAGGAAATCTCGCAGCCTGTGAACATTACGACTCTTAGCAGCCCAGTGCTGTGTTTTTTTGTTTTTTTAAGAAACGAAGGTTACACACTTGAGAGCTCAGCGCTAACACAGTAAGGGAATATTATCCATGACAAACTGTCTTTATTCCTTGCAGGAAAATGCTTCCATTAAACACCAGGGTTTGCGACTCTACTTCCTTGTTCTTTTATTTCAAAGTGTTTGTTTCATTGTTTGTATTTCGAAACGACTATTCATGTTATTTGTGTGTGGTTAAAGCGACGACTACAACTACGACGTCACGGGACCCCCTCGATATATTTATAGCACGTGTTTTTGGCTTATAGTGCGTGTAGGACGCAGGGACGCCTACTTCTAGAATCCCTGACTGTTTTTGTCTGAGTCATTACATATGTTACAAGAAGCGTTCAATTGTAAGAGCAAAAATATTGAACTGGCTCTAAACAAGTGTAATGACATATTGTTGCCAGCAGCGGAGTGTATGAAAACGACGGACTGTGTGCATTGACCCGGACGTTCACAGAAGTGAACAGCTCAGATCATGGGTCAATAAAGTGTTACACAGATGGTCAAAATTAAAGTACAATATATTGCACTGGAAGTGGAACTACACTGTTGCTTAGTGTCTGTATGAAGCTACAAGGTGAAAATAGAAAAAGAAAAACACGATTCTTGACTTTGATGGGCTTTTTCTGCTCGTAAGCACACATTCTTCTACTCATCACAGCATGCCCCATTATTGAGTTTAAAACACCAATTAAATTTGTTTTGAATAAAACTCACAATTTTACAATAAGAATTTAGAGACCTGAATCAATTAGGTATATCCTACTTAGTTTGACTTTTGCAAAACTAAGTAATTACACATTTAATTGAATCAGTCAGACAGACGGAGACATAGAGAGACAGACAGAGGGCAAACAGAAATCTGAGAAAGAAACCCCTTTAAAAATGTTACCATGTTTGAAATGAAACATCGCAAGGTGAAGCCATAATTCATCACCTTTCAGTATGACGTCATGAGCGTGTTCCACACTTGAAATGACGTGTTTTTATCATGTTGTCAGCTGCACGGAGCTTGGAAGTATAATTTCCATTCAACGATCCGAGTTTGTTAAGTTTTAGCCTATTTTCAACGTCAAACACCATGAAACTATATATATATTTGGAATCAGAAAATGGTAAGGAATAGATAGAAGTTGTTTTTAAGTGTCTTTTTTCATAAATAAAGATAGTGGTTATTTATCGGTTTTCTTCATTTTTAAGCATAATTATCAATACAAAACAACAAAACTATATAGTTTTAGATACAGGACGCAATAGGGAATACACCAATATACATTTTTTGTTTCAAATATTAGTTTTTAAAAATTATGCAATCCCATAATCCGGCCTAGATCTGAGATTGTGTGAAATTCGATCAAATAGATGAAAAACTGTAACTGTGAAAGTGCTGCCTCGACCTTTTGGCAAACGGTAAAATATGACGTCATCAAACTGTCCTATCAATAAACGGAAAAACCTTCCATGAGAAAATCCAGTCAAAAATATCCATATCAAATTTCATAAAGATCCACTCCGTAGTTTTTGAGATATGATCTGCAGTGTGAAAAAACTCCCATAACGCCCAAAACGCAAACCCATTTGTCATGATTTGGTCGTGTTCTGCTGATACTATAATGTTTTTCTTTCTTAAAACACACTATAATAGTAGCCTTTCCCAATGTCTATGCTAAAACTGACTTGTCTGTGTTGTCAATGATTTTGCTACAGTGTGAGAACACAATCTCACGCCCATAACGCTGTGACACGAAAACTCATTTGGTCTTGTTCTGCCGATACTGTAATGTTTTTCTTTCTTAAAACACACTATAATAGTAGCCCTTCCCAAATGCAATGCTAACAATGACTGGTCTGTGTTGTCAATGATTTTCTGCGAGAATGCGATCTATCTGTTTGTCGCAAAGACCGTGTGACACGAAAGTTATGAGCGGAAGACAAATCTGCTGAGTGCAATTACGTTTCAGAAGATAGTTGGTTAAAACAGTTTATCACTCAGACACGCAAAGGAACACTATAACTTTATTATTCAGGCCATATTTGCTTTCCTTTGTCATGTATGAAAGTACTGGCCTTGGTTGAAGAAACAAATTTGTCGCCATTTTCCGCCGTGTTTTGTAAATAAAACGTGTTTACTACCCACACATACAAAACGATGCTGTTTGTTCTTTTTATTTTGTTACTAGCAGTTAAGCCCGGCTTCGCCCGGGAGTAAGCGGAGCCCTGTAGCAATTTAAGACGCTCGCTATCCCATTATCATTAGCTTTACCTCCTTTGTTTGGATACAAAAAAAAGTTATCTCCCTTACCTTCTAGAAATTTCCGGAACTGTCCAGTTAATTTTTCATTCTTCATTTCTTCCCCTCATAGGAGCAATAGCGAGTCTCTAATATCACTGGCATGATGTGCTTGCTACAGGTGAACAGTAGGCACTGAACTGGTCTTGCACCATATAGGCTGTATTCAATAAATGGGAGGTCCATAATCTGAGAAAGGAAACAATGAATCAAGAAACTAAAACCCAGGTGCACATCTGCGGCACCTAGGGAGTGTACGTGCACACTATCTTGTTCCTGCCTCTTGCCATCTCAGAGGTATGGCGACCACAGACAGGGAGGCGGGGGAGGATTGGAGGGCTGGCAGCGCAGCGGCGTCGGCAGCGGCGTGAGAGACCCGGCTTCGCCCGGGCTCTTCTGTCTGTCTATGGCTGTCTGTGTGCGTCTCTCAAACACACACACACACACACACGCAGGTAATAAAACATTCTGAGTTCGGTTCAAAAGTGTATGTTTAAAAAGAAAATTTATTAAGTGGGCCCGGGGGTGGCCTCAAAAGCATTGAAAGGCATGTGCTGCTCACTGAGAGTGTCACAATATATATTCAATTCCTACTTACATGGTTTTTATAGAATGAGTTACCTCCCTTTCTTGAGAAAATTCCAGATAATTGACCTGCAGGTTCAACTGATCATGCTACACCCGTAGATGCGATGTGTTGGTGTGATAAGAGTTACCTCCTGTCCATGGATAACAAAGCACGAGTTACCTCCCTTAGCTTCTAGAAATTTCTCGAACTGTCCAGTTAATTTTCTTTCTTCATTTCTTCTCCTTATAGGAGCCATACAGAGTCTCTAATATGCCTGGCATAGTGTGCTTACTACATGTGAACACCAGGCACTGAACTGGCCTTGCATTATATAGGCTGTATTCAATAAATGGGAGGTCCATAATCTGAGAAAGAAAACAATAAATCAAGAAACTAAAACCCAGGTGCACATCTGCGGCTCCTAGGGAGTGTGCATGCACGACATCGTCTTCCTGCCTCTTGCCATCTCTGAGGTATAGCGACCACAGACAGACACACACACAGACAGACAGACACTCTCTTTTATTTATATGTATAGATAGATGTATAGATGGTCAAGAGTACAGAATAGTGTCCAGTCTCTGTGACATGAGCATGACAAATATAATTTTGTCATAAAACAAAACTTATTTAAATTGGAGCATATAGTTATCTTAATACTTCCTACCACCCTTACCTTCTATAAATTTCCGGAACTGTCCAGTTAATTTTTCATTCTTCATTTCTTTCCCTCATAGGAGCAATAGCGAGTCTCTAATATCACTGGCATGATGTGCTTGCTACAGGTGAACAGTAGGCACTGAACTGGTCTTGCACCATATAGGCTGTATTCAATAAATGGGAGGTCCATAATCTGAGAAAGGAAACAATGAATCAAGAAACTAAAACCCAGGTGCACATCTGCGGCACCTAGGGAGTGTACGTGCACACTATCTTGTTCCTGCCTCTTGCCATCTCAGAGGTATGGCGACCACAGACAGACACACACACACACACACACACACACACACACACACACACACACACACACAGACAGACAGACACTCTCTTTTATTTATATGTATAGATTGTTTGATTCATGCTTAGCAGTTTAGTATGCTTTGTTTTCTTCTCAATTAAATGGATGGCTATAAAATAAGCATTTAAATGTGAAGGTGTTAAAATTACCCATGATCTGAGCTGTTCACAGAAACGCAATCATTAATGGTTCAACAATGAATGCGGGATGTAAAACCCAGACGCACGGCCCAAACAAAATCGCTTTCATAGAGCACGCCAAAACAGCAACATTAACAACAACGTGAACTGACACAGGCGCTCGGAATATAAATAACTGATAGAAAACAAATAAAACAATATTATGAAAGGACCGTGCACAAGTCATTGATTTTAAAAGGAATAGTCAGACCTTTTGGGACACCGTCAAGAACGCCCGGCAGAAAAGACATGTGTTCCCTCTACTAGATATTAGCAATAGGCAAGTGCATTTATCTAACATGTTGAATTAGGGCATGCTGTGCCGAAACCCATACATGTGTAAACTAGAATACGGCGGAAGATGAAGGACAGAATAGATAATTATGTCGGAACTTGACGACCCCATTAGGGAGCAGTGCAGTGAGGCGTGCAGTCAGAAATGTGAAATTTGGTAAATCTCCGGGATTGGACGAAGTTAATCAGTATGCAGAGAGTTAATTTGAGCAAGCAGAAGACTTAATTTAATGGTGCCGTTTTTAACAGAGTAGTTTAACACTTTGTACGACGAAAGTGGTTTTCCAGCAGATTGGGGCGAATCTATAAGTAGTCAACAAGGACTCTAATTTCGATGACGACATTTGCATTCACGTTTCTATCAGGCCGACACTTGACTAAATGTGTTGATATCGCTTCACTCGTCTTGTTTTTCGTCGGGGGAGGGAGAGGGGCGGGGTGTTGTATTCTGTGTTTTTGTTTTTTTGCGAATAATAGCACTGGTATCTCTTATTTGAACATGAGCTGTTTTGCTCAACGGCTTATGAGTCATCATGGTCTTTGCGCTTTAATAATCCTACTACAAATCGTTGAATATGTGCTTGTCTGCGTTAAATAGCACGCGTGACAACACTCAACTCAAATCGAATGTTATTTCCTCTACCTTTTATCTTTTATTGTCAAGTCCCACCAATCATATTGTTTTAGGAACATCTTTGGAAGGGCATCTTGAGAATCCTTCCTCGTGTGTTATTGTTGTGACAAGTGCCCGTCAAGTTCTAGCATGACTCCTTGTACGTGTAAACATCTCTCTCTCTCTCTCTCTCTCTCTCTCTCTCTCTCTCTCTCTCTCTCTCTCTCTCTCTCTCTCTCTCTCTCTCTCTCTCTCTCTCTCTCTCTTTCTCTCTTTCTTTCTCTCTTTCTCTCTCTATTTCTCTCTATTTCTCTCTCTCTCTCCCTCTCTCTCTCTCTCTCTCTCTCTCTCTCTCTCTCTCTCTCTCTCTCTCTCTCTCTCTCTCTCTCTCTCTCTCTCTCTCTCTCTATCTGCGTCTGCATCTCTCTATCATCATTGTTGTCTTCGTCGGTACTACCATCATTAACCTCATCAGCAACCTTAACTATCTTCACCGGTGGAAATGAGTGTCAAGCAATAAGTAAACTTTATTTGAAAAAGAACAGCAAAAAGCAGAACAGCAAAAAGCAGAACACCCAAAAGGACAGAAATATTACAAAAATAGACAACATCGTAATACAGTATGTGCAATGTCCAGCAACATATGACATTTAACATAACTCGTTTAAGACACACAAATAAAACAATTGTGGGAAAACTGTGCTTACAAATGTTACACTGACACCATTTACATTCGAACAAAGAAACATAAATAGCTTGCATTACATACTAGCCCACACTTAATATTGATGACAAAAAATACATTAATTGACACTAGGAAAATACAATTGAATATAACAAAATGAGCCTTGGAACTGAAAAATCAAAGAACACGCCAGACACAGCAAGACAGTGAAAGTGAAACTCAAACGCCTACAGCTTCCAGACCTCGACCTTGGTGGGAGGTGAACAGCCATGGACTTCATATTGCAGTTCGAACCCTACTGTATGTGATCTGCTAGTTTTGCAATGTCAAGCACAATGGATTCAACAGTCGAAGGACACTTAAGCAGTGAAGGCTGGTGAATGATAAGGAAGACATACAGTGATCATTGTGTGCGAATGGTACACTTGTTTATGCGAGCAAACAAAGGCCCAGCCCTGGTCATTTCAATTGATAGACTGTTCATGAGGCAGGAATGTGTTCGCACAAAGAGCGTTCCAATCTTGTGCATGGATTTCCAAACTGATGAGAACAAGGATTATCTGTTTTTCACAATTCTTTTTTAACGGCACTACATGTAAACGGGAACAACCCACAGTACTCCCCTAGTATGTATTTAAAAACAAAATATCAACAAAGGTATCACAACAAATGCATTCGAATATACTGCTAATGAGCAAATAAATAACCCTTTACTGAAAACAATGTTGACTGATTAGCGGCGGTTAGACTACAAGCTTTAACAAGTAGCGTAAGGCGAAAATACAACATTTAGTCAAGTAGCTGTCGAACTCACAGAATGAAACTAAACGCAATGCAACGCAGCAAGACCGTATACTCGTAACATCGTCAGTCCACCGCTCACGGCAAAGGCAGTGAAATTGACAAGAAGAGCGGGGTAGTAGTTGCGCTGAGAACGATAGCACGCTTTTCTGTACCTCTCTTCGTTTTAACTTTCTGAGCATGTTTTTAATCCAAACATATCATATCTATATGTTTTTGGAATCAGGAACCGACAAGGAATAAGATGAAAGTGTTTTTAAATTGATTTCGACAATTTAATTTTGATAATAATTTTTATATATTTAATTTTCAGAGCTTGTTTTTAATCCAAATATAACATATTTATATGTTTTTGGAATCAGCAAATGCTGCAAAATAAGCTGAACGTACATTTGGATCGTTTTATAAAAGAAATATTTGTTTTACAATTTTAAGATTTTTAATGACCAAAGTCATTAATTAATTTTTAAGCCACCACGCTGAAATGCAATACCGAAGTCCGGGCTTCGTCGAACAATACTTGACCAAAATTTCAACCAATTTGGTTGAAAAATGAGGGCGTGACAGTGCCGCCTCAACTTTCACGAAAAGCCGGATATGACGTCATCAAAGACATTTATCAAAAAAATTGAAAAAACTTTCGGGGATATCATACCCAGGAACTGTCATGTCAAATTTCATAAAGATCGGTCCAGTAGTTTGGTCTGAATCGCTCTACACGCACGCACGCACACACACACACACACACACACACACACACACACACATACACACACACATACACACGCACATACACCACGACCCTCGTCTCGATTCCCCCCTCGATGTTAACACATTTAGTCATAACTTGACTAAATGTAAAAAAAACAAGTCGCGTAAGGCGAAAGTACAATATTTAGTCAAGTAGCTGTCGAACTCACAGAATGAAACTGAACGCAATGCCATTTTTCAGCAAGACCGTATACTCGTAGCATCGTCAGTCCACCGCTCATGGCAAAGGCAGTGAAATTGACAAGAAGAGCGGGGTAGTAGTTGCGCTAAGAAGGATAGCACGCTTTTCTGTACCTCTCTTTGTTTTAACTTTCTGAGCGTGTTTATAATTCAAACATATCATATCTATATGTTTTTGGAATCAGGAACCGACAAGGAATAAGATGAAAGTGTTTTTAAATTGATTTCGACAATTTAATTTTGATAATAATTTTTATATATTTAATTTTCAGAGCTTGTTTTTAATCCAAATATAACATATTTATATGTTTTTGGAATCAGATAATGATGGAGAATAAGATGAACGTAAATTTGGATCGTTTTATAAATTTTTATTTTGTTTACAATTTTCAGATTTGTAATGACCAAAGTCATTAATTAATTTTTAAGCCACCAAGCTGAAATGCAATACCGAAAAATGAGGGCGTGACAGTGCCGCTTCAAATTTCACGAAAACCCGGATATGACGTCATCAAAGACATTTATCAAAAAAATGAAAAAAACATTCGGGGATTTCATACCCAGGAACTCTCATGTCAAATTTCATAAAGATCGGTCCAGTAGTTTAGTCTGAATCGCTCTACACACACACACACACACACACGCACACACGCACATACACCACGACCCTCGTTTCGATTCCCCCTCGATGTTAAAATATTTAGTCAAAACTTGACTAAATATAAAAAGCATGAGCACATATTCTGATATATTTACAGCTGGTAATAATTAAACATTGAATGACGTGCAATTAACCTTACCGGAAACGTTGATATTGCACATACAGGGGTCAAAATAACCAAGCATGTTAACTGCACATGTAATATGATTTAATTGCAAGAGAGAAGCATGAAAAGGAACCATCTTTTGCAAACAAATAAGACTGGTGTTATTCCAGGCACCATTGCATGCAGTCAAATCTGTCTTTGGCAAAATAGAAACATATGTAAGGGGCATGTAATTAACGGTGGAAAATGGAGTTTGCATACATGTTACAACCTACAGGGACAGTGACCACATCTGTGTGTCAAGAAACATACAACATTATCTGTTTAAGCGAAGCAATATTTATATTGGCGTAACAATTGCTCTTAAAATGTAACATGCTACATTAAAGCAGTTGGAAGCTCGAATCAAGTGACGCACCTATTATGTTATATTCTCCCTCTATTTTTATATATTTTCCGAAACATATATAACACTTCCAAAAATGCTTACAGATGCCTGGCATACATATACATGAACATGTAAAACTCAGGTTACCAGTAATATGCAAACACCATTATACTTAATAATTATGTTCAGTAAATGTATCATTTACAACACAAACAGACTATTTGACAACAAAAATGAATCCCAAAAGATCAGTCTTGTCACAAACAGTCAGTTTGTACATGCACATAACATACACAAACAAGGTAATTCAATCATTAAAAGGAACACTGCTTCCAATAATAATAATAATAATACTGATAAAACATTATTTTATAGCGCTGTTCACCGCCGAATGGCAGTCTCATGGCGCTTTACATTAGACATTAAAATTTAACAATGTACATAAAAAGTTTCCTCGTAAGAAATAACATACAAGCATTAAACACAATTCGTAAACAACGACCACGTATAGTTATATAACATAATATAGAAAAAATGTTTTTAAAAAGATGAAAAAAAACAAACACGTAATGTAAGTAATAGACACATAGTTACACATAAAAAGTCTGACAATAAAACAGAACTCACATAAAAGCGTACTTACAAACAAGCGCAGTCATAGCATCCAAAAGGGAAAAAAACATAGAGTGTTGAAATCAGGTAAGTATGTCTACCGCTGAATACCAAACCTCCTACTGTTGAGTCCATTCCTGAATTCAGTTTTTGAAAGTACACAAAACTCAGACCATTTGACCCATACACTTGCCTTTGTTTGGACTGATCATGCTCAAGCCAAAGTTAATGCAAACCACATGTTCGGTCAACACATGCACAAGTTAATGTTTGTAGGTTGAATTTTGGGGGGTCACCCTGTATTAAACAATTACAGAACATAATGAGGTTACAATTACACAGGCAATCCAAATATCCCCAATTTCGCGGATTTACTCAAAAGTAAAAGAAATTCCACCAACATGTTTTATAGTTTAACCCAGGTGAAAGGGACACAATAGTACCCAATATTGACGGACTGTGTGATGATATCTTCTGCTATGGTCTGTTGAGACAGTGATATCAAAATCGAGACCGGAGGTCGAGATTTTGATATCACTGTCGAAACAGACCAATAGCAGAAGATATCATCACACAGTCAGTCAATGTTAGATATATTGCTAATTCTCTGGACATTTTGTACTTACTGTAAAGAAATTAAAAAAAGTATTTGTCTCAGTTTTGGCTGTTCCATATCCCTCCCTCTTATTATTATTTCTTTTTGTTCACTCTTTTCTTGTACTTTTCAGTATTTAAAAATGTTTTTTCTTTCAGAAAGTCTTTAGTCACTTGCTCAACTAAATTCTGGAATCATTACATTGTTATATATATTTGTTTGTTTTTAAATTTAGGTGTTTTTGTTTTTGAAGTGGGGAAGCAATAAAGAGGTCGTCGATATCAAAACTGATATCGACGGAAATGTCGTCGATATCACTTTTGCACTGAGCTCAGTTTTGCCAAATTGACCAATGGAAATCCACGTAACATATGAAATAGCAATATTGTTTTTTTCATGACATGCGCAATTTATATTTCACCAGCGTGGGCTAAATTCATATTTACATGGCAAACATGCCTCAATTTTGGGGGGCAAGACTCCCACCAGGGGCTATGCTGCCCCCTGGACCACCTTCAAACATTCTTCCTTGAATGTATTTCCTGATTACAAATACAGAGGCTAAGATTGCAGTAAACGAAAAAACGTCGTTGAGTTTACAAAAGCTAAAGGTCAACATAACCCCCGAAAGATTCAGTTCATCCAAATTCTCAATTATCTCATACATTCTGATAGCCCGAATGGTTCCCGTCATCAGTTATCTCAAGTCTCGGGTTAGGGGTCAGTCAGTCTGAATAGTTCGGATCATCAGATTTCTCAAGCTTCGGCTGTGGGGTCAAATAGTCTGAATAGTTCACGTCATCAGACATATCTTGAGGGGAATAGAGTGTGAGATAGTCTGGCGGATTTTCTGCGTCAGTGCTCTCACGTGGCATGGAAGGCGTCAGATAGTCTGAACCATCCTCTTTTCTGTTTGCAGCCTTTTCTGGTGGTGAATTCTGCACTTTGCCGTCTCCGTGCCCTGCTTCATCGTAGCCGTCACACTCATCATAGGGGTTGCACGGGTCTTCATCAGCAGAACATGTTTTAGTCAGTAAGCTGGCAATGTTGGGATTTTCCAAGCCGATGACGTCATAGTCGCTGACAGGTCTTTCGTGTTGCTTGCTGGAAAGAAAGGACACACAGTGATTACAGGTATCGACTGAGTTGTTTCCCTTGTGTTACTGTGGAAATAAACACAGGTACCACAACAGAAGTACTGTTCTAATGCAAGGCTCCATATTCAAACCTGTGTTGCCTTGAAAAAGCTTCTAAAAAAAACAACAATATGACACAATGCCATGAGCCAACAATGTGTCACGTTATCTTTGTCAGCTGTACAGTATGCTGGCTTGTGCTGTTGGCGAAAGAAACGCAATTCATTCGCGCCCACTGTTGCAAGTGTGTTTTCGTCATTTTCAAATTGTCGTAAAATATGAACAAGATAAGGTATTACAAAAAGAAAGACAGATTCGTGGAGGATATTTTACTGGCTGTACGTAGTGCATTTTATTTAATCGTTTGTTTGTTACCTTTTTATAAACTGTGTAATACAGGGTAGGGTGAAAGTAGCGGATTCAACCTTACCACGCACACACCTATGTAGCGTAATTATGTTGCTGCATTTTAGCTTTCAATTGGGAGAAAACAACCCACATTACCAAATGATGGGACAATGTAGTAATGAACATGCAAGTGAACACATATTTTGTGAAAATTATGATTGAACATAAGAAGCTGTGATGTGGTGGAACATGTAACTTCAGCGTTTTCAGAACCACTTAACTATTGATTTATTGTACCCATTGTAGTATGTAACAATGATACCCACAACGAGGCGCATTCATGGAACGAGATAGGCTACCACGCAACCGCAAGAAGACCAAGAAACACAAGCCATGTCAATATAATAACGAAGAGACAAAGCAGAGGTGCTGAAAACTCCCCAAGTCGAAACCATGTAAGACAACAAGCTAGACAACACAGGCCAAGAACAGACAAAGCAAGGTTAAACAAATCAAAACAAGTCGCGTAAGGCGAAAATACAACATTTAGTCAAGTAGCTGTCGAACTCACAGAATGAAACTGAACGCAACGCAACGCAGCAAGACCGTATACTCGTAGCATCGTCACTCCACCGCCCGTGGCAAAGGCAGTGCCAGTGGAATTGACAAGAAGAGCGGGGTATTCGTTGCGCTGAGAAGGATAGCACGCTTTTCTGTACCTCTCTTCGTTTTAACTTTCTGAGCGTGTTTTTAATCTAAACATATCATATCTATATGTTTATGGAATCAGGAACCGACAAGAAATAAGATGAAAGTGTTTTTAAATTGATTTCGAAAAGAAAAATTTGATAATAATGTTTATATCTTTTTTTTTCAGAGCTTGTTGTTAATCCAAATATAACATATTCATATGTTTTTGGAATCAGCAAATGATGGAGAATAAGATAAACGTAAATTTGGATCGTTTTATAATTTTTTTTTTTTTTTACAATTTTCAGATTTTTAATGACCAAAGTCATTAATTATTTTTTAAGCCACCAAGCTGAAATGCAATACCGAAATCCGGGCTTCGTCGAAGATTACTTGACCAACATTTCAACCAATGTGGTTGAAAAATGAGGGCGTGACAGTGCCGCCTCAACTTTCCCGAAAAGTCGGATATGACGTCATCAAATACATTTATCAAAAAAATGAAAAAAACGTGTGAGGATATCATACCCAGGAACTCTCATGTCACATTTCATAAAGATCGGTCCAGTAGTTTAGTCTGAATCGCTCTACACACACACACACACACAGACACACATTCACCACGACCCTCGTCTCGATTCCCCCTCTACGTTAAAACATTTAGTCAAAACTTGACTAAATGTAACAAAAAGGAATATGACACAATGAGATGCAAGATATGAAAATGCAAGAGTGGTTAAGACGTCACGGTAACTCAGAACATGATTGACATGCCATACCCAAAACTGGAGTTGTCAAGTTCAAATCCCAGGGGACTGAGTTGCATTGGACCCTGGCGACCACTGTGCCCGGAAGCTGTACTCTGTCCGGCAATGGCCAGGGCGCTGTAGTCATGCTCGTCGTCTTGTCTTGCTTGTCTGCCTGCATGTTGCCAGCCTAGACGTCTGCAACAATAGTTATGAAATAAACACGACGAATGCTACAACTACGAACTTGGTTCTCGTTTGTGGGGTTTCAGTGTATCCCATATATGTTGTTTTTGTTGCTGTATTCGTGTAGCATTCGTTTCTTATTAAGTAAACATATCGAGAACCTGTTTGTTTGAATCAACTACAGTCTTAAAGTAATTGCGCAAGAAAAAGATGAAGACTCAGGGCACTCTTGAATAAGACTTGATTCAGGAAAGCATGGTTTCAAAGTACATTTGTAATGAACGTTAAAATGGAAGTTACCATTGAATTGTCTTCTCAGAGTGAAGAGACAATGCTGATAATACTGGAATGTTCGCGAAACACAGATATCAAAATGATTTTTTTTTTAAACAGTGAAACAAACAGACTGAAATCAATATAGACACTAACATATGTAGAACAAAGGGAGATACTGAAATAAGTTAGAAAAAAAGCATGGCGGTGAATCTGATTTGGCAATGCGATCAAACGGGGGTGGGTATATGTGTGTAGTTCTAGAGCCTAACCTGTAAATCACGACGACAAGAACGACGAGAATCAGCACCACCAGAAAGCCAAACACTCCTCCAATGCTTGCACCAAGGACAACGGTGGAGCTGGAAGAAGGTTCGTCCTGCTTTACTGTAGATACACAAACATATCGATCGGCACTGACTGCTTTAAATATTCTACGATTCAAAAATTCCATAGGAAATAATACCAAGAGTTACAATTTATTTTTAATCGAAGAACTTTCACAACTCGAAATTTCACATCCGCTATTTATCAATATATAAATATACAAAGGATATATATGTTACAGTCAAAACGGGAAATCAGTCATTACGGGTAATGACTAAAAGTTTTAGTCATTTCCGGAAATGACGGTTTTGATCAGTCATTACTGGAAATGCCTAAAATCTTTAGTCATTACCCGTAAATGACTAAAAATATGCTCTAGACATTACCAGTAATGACTGAACATGAACTAAATGTTCTGAGATGAATCCCATTATTACAAAAATTGTGAGTCTTCATAGTTTGCTCCCCCACAATCATCTAATTTTTATCCAATTATGCATGATATTGTGTTTCCATACAATATTTAACATAAGTCAATATTAAACTTTCCGGAAATGACTAAAACTTTTAGTCATTACCCGTAATGACTGATTTCCCGTTTTGACTGTAACTTGATATAACCCTGCCCACCACTCTGTGATCCGCGAATAACTGTTTCTCGCAGGCTCAGGATTGTGTCACAGTTAAGGTCTGCCGTATCCAGGAGTTTTTGTGGACATAGTTCAAACCCACTCCTTTCATACGAACCTTTTAGAATCCCATGTTTTGTTGCAAGAGTGTACGTGTTGTTATCTCGCCTATCCAAGACAACTGCCAAAATGTTTCTGGGGTCCCCTCGGCCTCTGTCAACGAGTGGAATCGGCACGGCAACATTGTCACCCTTTTCTGCAGGACAAAGTTCCACCCTGCTCCTCTTTACCATCCGTTCTGCCTGCTTTTCTTGGCACTCTCGACTGGCTTGACGCTGAGACATAATTTCTTGCTGTCGCTTTTCCAAGAGAAGGAGTGCTCTTTGGTTTTCAGCCATGGCCGAGAAAGATTGTACGTGTACGTCAACTGTTGTGGTTGAAACCCCAGATGCACAATTGCCAGGTGGGAACAGAACACCGATAACTTCTTGTGCGTCACAGTCTGTCGGTACTGTGATGACATCCTCGACTGTGTTGATTGATGGAGATGGAGTGTGAATATCTGTGATGTCATAGGATTCACCTGCACTCACTTTGTTGAAAAGTCCAGAAACATCCGGTCCTACAGGTTCATTTGGAAGATCTTCCATGAGATCAACTGATCCACCTGCCGCCAATTCGTCCAAAACCACAGCAGCTGCTGAGTTATTTGGAAAATCTTCAGTGGTGTCCTCTGTTCCGCCATCTACCGTTTCATTCAAAATGACAGAGGCATCTGGCCCCAGTTCGGCTTGTGGCGATGCAGTGGAACATGCAATAGCCTGGAGATCATCTTCTGTCTGCAACCGATCAATCAAATCCACAGGCAGAGATGTGGAACTGAGGCCCACTCTTGGTTCCACTCCAAACATTGCCAGGTAGGGAGATCGCCCGATGCCTGCGCTGTGGGATCTGTTTTTAGCAAACTGCACACATCTGAGTCCCAATGACCAACCCGTCGTTTGATTGTCCGTCATCCATGCAATTAGCATATCTTTGATGTCGGAGTTCGCTCTCTCGACCGAACCCTGGCTCTGGGGATGCCGTGGCTTTCCGTGGACGATTTTGAGTTCCGGCCAGATTTCCCGCAGTTCCCTTATGATGAAAGCGGTGAACTCAGATCTATTATCTGACTGTAGAATAACGGGGGCTCCAATCAAAGTAAAAATGTCAACAAGCTGTAGCGCAACTTCACTTGCTCGTTTGGAACTGAGTGGTCGAAGCACGACAAATTTGGTAAGATGGTCCTGATATACCATGATCCACCTGTATTGTCCATCCTGCATTGACTGAAAGTCGATGAGATCCACTTGACCCCTGGACGCGAATTCATGGGACAGAATGGGTCGAACAACCACTCCTTTGGCTCTCTTCCGTTTTGTTTTCTCCTGGCAAACCTTACAAAAAGACTTGAACAGTTCAACGCTTTCTCTCAAAACATTAGCAAACTTTTTTTCAAGCTCTTTCAGCATGCGGTCACGACCACCGTGACCAGTTGCTATGTGTGCAGTTTTAATAATGTCGAAGGTGTCTTCGATAGTCACAAAGAAGATTGGAGAGTCTTCAGGTGTCGTACGTTTCTTGATCAGCTTCTCCATGTGGCCACACTGCAAAACTTCATATCTGGAATACAACATATGATTCATTTAATATCACGAGAAAGAGATAGAGAGAGAGAGAGAGAGAGAGAGAGAGAGAGAGAGAGAGAGAGAGAGAGAGAGAGAGAGAGAAAAAGAGAGAGAGAGAGAGAGAGAGAGAGAGAGAGAGAGAGAGAGAGAGAGAGAGAGAGAGAGAGAGAGAGAGAGAGAGAGAGAGAGAGAGTCTAGTTAATTACTCATCTAGCCAGAAGTTTGTATTGCCTGCTTGTCTTCTTTACAAACATATCAAAAATCACAACAACAACAACAACAAAAGACAGAGAGAGAGAGAGAGACAGAGGGAGAGAGAGAGAGAGACTGAGAGAGAGAGACAGAGACAGATTTAATTACTCACCGAGCCAGAAGTTTGTATTGCCTGCTTGTCTTCTTTGCTTGGGGTTGCAGTTGCTTTAATTCATCAATGATTCCGAAATATTTCTCTTTCGGTAACAAGCACCTTTGGGTTTGTTGATACCTTTTGTACAATTCCTCTGTAAACTTCTTTTCCAATTCCATACTGGCTGTGTTGATCTACAAACTCTTTCTGTGCTTCAGCGAGTGTGATCGTGAATCATAATTGTGGAAAAAATTCTACAGTTAACAAGAGTTCACATAATGTGTATTGGTAATCGACAGAAAGCCGAGTGAGCTAGTATTCACATTCCGCATTTTCTTGACTAGCAGTCAGGCAATAAGGGTAAAAAATATTCACAAAGTTTAGTCATTTACGGGTAATGCCTAAAGATTTTAGGCAATTCCGGTAATGACTGATCAAATCAGTCATTTCCGGAAATGACTAAAACTTTTAGTCATTACCCGTAATGACTGATTTCCCGTTTTGACTGTAACAAAAGCCAAAGGCAAACTCCTCCATATCCTCCTTGATTGCCTTCACAAGGTATACGTATTGTGTTACTTTGATTCGTGTCGTACGCATTTTCCCAGCCCAGGACGCAATTTAGACGATTACATATCAAATGATTTTACGCTATACATCGTCACGCTCATAAAATAATTGCCTATGCCATTTGTTTATGTTTCGAGAAAAACGCAAACAAATGTACTTGGTTTCTGAACAATCTGCCTATCTCATTTTAGTTATAAGTTGCAAACTGCCTATCTCGAGCGGTGACAGCTGAATAATGGTGAGATAAAGAGCTGACAGCAACATTTTCAATCAGCAAAACTGCGTAACAACCCACAAAGAGCTTTTGCATACTTTCACATTCACAAAACAAGTCTTCCTGTATCATAAAGAAAAAGCGCCGAACTCAAGATTCGAGATCGGCAGTTTTGCTTACGTTACCGTGGCAATGGTTTCCGATGGTCTGAGAGTTTGTACTCTCTAACACAATATTTTATTAAACAAAGTTTTAATTTTGTGTTTTTGGCATGCTAGACTCAAGAAGATGACAGCATATTATTATCATATTCTTTTACACTGGTGCTATAGGATGGGTTAACGTAAAACAACGCCTCTTCAGTTGAATTAAGAAACCATTAAAAGACGTATGCACAGGTAAATATGTGAATGGTCAAAATAATATTTCTATCAGACCTGGGAACCCCTGTTTTGCACTTGGATTATTCTAAATCAAATTAAATGAGCGTACTCCACATAGCATTAATTTTGAAGATCCATTATTCAAACATGTTTTACACGCGCCCGTCGCATCGTTAATTGAATTTACCAACACTTTTAAAACAAATGCTTGTGTCAATGTTTACTGACAAAAAGTGTAGTCATGTGCCAAAATACTGGATTGGCTTTGGGATGCGTTTGTGAAGAAAGCAGTCAAGGAATTGTTCTCGTCGAATTTGTTTCCACTAACCGTACTGCTCGTATACTAGACAATCACGCGTACAAAATAAGGTGAAATTGTATTGGTTCCCAAGTCTGTAATATACGCATATTTACCACACTCAGTGCCTGTGTAGGTGTAGCCCCGCGTGCATGTTTTGATGAGTTTGATCAGAACCTCTGCTTTCTTCAGGACTGCATCAATAGTCTGGGGATGAAGAGATAAGGATTAGGGCGTGTTAAAGTGGTTGCATTGGTGGGTATACTTAATACTGAACACATCATATTTATTTGCCCAAGATTGTGAGTTTGCCCTGGTTAAGAAAACATCCAATCTAGCCAAGTACACACGCATATTTGGGATCTCTGGGCTGCCTATTGCATTTGCTGGGTTTGGCAGACCCTTGAATTTAACCCCCGCGGTATAACAAACTGTTTTTTTCAAATGCTCCACAGGCATTTTTGTTTAGTCTGATCTTTAGAAATGTTTGTTTTAAATGGCAATTCATTCAAGTAAAAAGAAGTTATGAAATTTGACATGAGAGTTCCTGGGTATGAAATCCCCGAATGTTTTTTTTCATTTTTTCGATAAATGTCTTTGATGACGTCATATCCGGCTTTTCGTGAAAGTTGAGGCGGCACTGTCACGCTCTCATTTTTCAACCAAATTGGTTGAAATTTTGGTCAAGCAATCTTCGACGAAGCCCGGACTTCGGTATTGCATTTCAGCTTGGTGGCTTAAAAATTAATTAATGACTTTGGTCATTAAAAATCTGAAAATTGTAAAAAAAAATAAAAATTTATAAAACGATCCAAATTTACGTTCATCTTATTTTCCAGCATTTTCTGATTCCCAAAAACATATAAATATGTTATATTTGGATTAAAAACAAGCTCTGAAAATTAAATATATAAAAATTATTATCAAAATTAAATTGTCCAAATCAATTTAAAAACACTTTCCTCTTATTCCTTGTCGGTTCCTGATTCCAAAAACATATAGATATGATATGTTTGGATTAAAAACACGCTCAGAAAGTTAAAACAAAGAGAGGTACAGAAAAGCGTGCTATCCTTCTTAGTGCAACTACTACCCCGCTCTTCTTGTCAATTTCACTGCCTTTGCCATGAGCGGTGGACTGACGATGCTACGAGTATACGGTCTTGCTGAAAATTGGCATTGCGTTCAGTTTCATTCTGTGAGTTCGACAGCTACTTGACTAAATGTTGTATTTTCGCCTTACGCAACTTGTTGCCTATTGCCAACAAAATACGAACACTTCATGGCGGACAATTAAGAACAACTTTTTCACAAAATATTTCGTGTATTAAATTACTTTGCAAAGTAAGAAATAAGGCACCTCAATCTTCAAACGTGTTTTACAATTCGAGGCCGATGTTTGTTGCTTTGTCGTATTAACACCAAAACAACGCAACACATACGTTCAAACTGTTTGAAACATGTACCAAAAGCAGAAGGAAGAGCTGTATTCAGCTGAGATTTGTTCCCTCTTCATTTACTGAAAACGTATGATGAGCCTGGTAAAACTCTCTCGGAATTATCCACCCACCCCATCTCTCTCTAGGTGTTATCGGTGTCAGTCAAATAGATTAACCAAATAGTTTGGCTTAGAACAACAAGCAGCCACACTGTTGCTTCTGGTATGTGTTTACCCCTATTCACAAGTTTGGACCGATCTATGAGGATTTACTAGACAATCTGCACAATCAGCAGTTAGGAACGCTTATCTAACTGATTTTAGGAAGTTATCGCCGTCTTATTGTCGTCTTCAATGACCAAACTCATTTGCCATCAAGAAACGTCTCCTCCCAGTCATCCCTAGGAGTGGTGTATTACCTTCAGATCAAAGGCGTCGTCCTGAGCTGCACGAACCAACACAATCTCAGTTGATACAGCGGTTTGGTTCACTTTGGATGGAAGGGTGTCTCTGTACAATTTGCAAAAACAACGTCATCAAGTGAGTGAAGTGCAGCGATTTCGACTGCATGTACATAATACAGCAGTATTCCCACCTTTCTCTGTCTCTGTCAGTCTATGTGTGTATGTGTGTGTGTTTGTGTTTGTGTGTGTGTGTGTGTGTGTGTGTGTGTGTGTGTGTGAGTGTGTGTGTGTCTGTTTCTCTCTCTCTCTCTCTCTCTCTCTCTCTCTCTCACTCTCTCTCTCTTTCTCTCTCTCTCTCTCTATCTCTCTTTCTCTGTCTCTCTCTGTCTGTTTGTCTCTCTCTCTCTCTCTCTCTCTCTCTCTCTCTCTCTCTCTCTCGCTCCCTATATCTCTCTGTCCCTTTCTCTTTCTGTCTATGCCTCAGTTTCTCTCTTGCTTTGTATCTCTCATATTTGTCTCCCTTACTCTGTTTCTCTTTATATATCTCAAGTACGTGCGAACTTACATATAGACAAAGACAAATTATATTTAATCAAACACACTTGCACTTGCACTTGCACGCACAAACACGCGTACCGAAATATGCATAATTAACTTACAATATAAACCCTCCCCCCTCTCCCCGCACACACACACGTGCGTAAAATACACGATTGACAAAAGGGTCTTTCCTGGCAAAATTGTATAGGCGTAGATAAAAATGTCCACCAAAATACCCGTGTGACCTGGAATAATAGGCCGTGAAAGGTGGATGCAGCGCCTAAAGGCAGTCGATCTACTGGCCGATGTGAATGCGTGATATATTGTGTAAAAAATTCCATCTCACACGGCATTAATAGGTAACATGCGCCTTGAGTCGCCTTGTGTGGTGAGATACGTGCGCGATATAAATCCTCGTAAATAAAATAAAATAAATAAATAAAAATAAAAAAGGCTGCGTAGTTATGTGTACCTTGTTCAATACCAATTTAGCATGACACCCATTGTCTGATTTATTGTATGGTTGAATGGTAAATTGATGTATTAGTCTGTTAATTTATATGGTTTAAATCCATGTAATGGTAATGTCTAATGCGCTATTAATATCACAATGCCATTGCATTGAATTGGACATGTCATGTAATTGTTTACCAACATGACGCCATTATGGCAGAAACATGCCTCCTCTGGGTACCTGTGCAAACCTTTCAAACACATCAGAAATCGTCGTCGTCAAGTAATTTTGGCGTAGGTCGATATTTGTAGATTTTTACTTTTTTGCGCTTTGGACTAAGCAACGCATTCTCCGTTACCTGGTGCTTTCAGAATCTAAATGCAATTTGAAATCCACCCGTGAAGAATTGGTGTACCTATTGATATGCAGAAATGTGCACAAAATGGCGTACCAGAGATACAAACGGCGTAACTCTACCAGAGAATGTGTACGTTACAGTCTCTGACTCTATACTGATCAGAGAAATAGGACAAACAATGGCGTAATAGTTCGAATAGTTGTCTCTCTCTGCTGAACAGTTGTAGAAATCGACTTACGCCAAAATTGCGTGTCGACGACAAAATATAGAAGCGGTTTATACAGTCGTAGCACTTACGGCACTTGTTTAATTTCTACAATGGTCGTGATAGACTTCGAATATGTGCCGTCACAGGTGGCAGTGACGAAAGCATTGCTGCATTTGTCATCCCTGCAAAGGCCAGGCCACTCTTCGCTCTGTGTTACAATTCTAGCATGAACAGTCGTCTCCACTTCATTCTCCTTCTCGTGGGTACAGACAGTCAGCAGCACGTACTTTAGTGTCAAAGTGGCTGTATTCTGAACCTTGGAGGGATCTGAAAGACAAGCTGGATTTGGTAATCTTCTTATCTTTAGCGTTGTTGCTTATAGGCATGCACACAACAACATTCATCTTAACAAACCAAACACCACAACAACAAAAACTGAAATTAAATATCAAAATAGGGCAAGCAAGCAACATGCTGTGAGCAGTGATATCAACACATTTATCCATTCTGTCGGCCTCAAATTAAAACAACACTGGAAACCATGCACTCATCACCGACACCATTGTTATGTTGTAGTAAGACGGAGCATACTCGTTTTGGTGGAGCAATCGAACGTAGCTACTTATCTAATATGCATACTCTGATTTTCCAGAGTTCTAAGCACATAGGCAAACATGACGTACCTATATATGTTTAGATCCAAGAGAAATAAGGAGCATAATAATGCAACAATGACAAATTTAATATCAAAACTAATTGAATATTATGTAAGCTTCCGAGCTAAAATGTCATCCCAGAATTCTCATTTTAAAGTAAAACATTTCAGATGAAGGGAAATTCAGAAGTCAGGGCCGGACTACCGGGGGGTTATGGGGGTTGCGCAACCCCCCCCCCCCCCCTAGCCTGAACATGTACCTTACTTATTTAAAACATTTTTTATTATTGCTTATTTTATGCCGTTTCGTGCAAGGAGCGACCATTTTCTTATCTCAGAATATGACCTACCCATCAGCTTCAGGGGGCTTTGCCCCCTGCCCCCCACAAGGGGCTCTGCCCCTTGACCCCGCCCAGGGGGGGGGGGGGGGGTTCTAGGGTTTCCGGACCCACCTTATAAATATGAAAATATAAAAATATAAAAATATTGAATGAGGTATACATTTCTTTATTTTACATTGAGTTTCAATTTTGGGGGTTATAATCAGTGACAAAATCTGCTGCCTGAAACTGGTAATGATCATCCTCAGAATGCACCAGATTGCACCATTTTGCATCCTTTTTTTCAAAATTTTGAACTGATCCGCCCCTGCCGCCAGGGGGGATATCCCCCTGGACCACCTCTAGCAACCCCCCCCCCCCCTCCTCTTAGCCTAGTCCGGCCCTGGAAGTGGTGTATACATATATCACAGCATCACACACATCAGCTTTTATTAAAAATGTACAATAATTTGTGTAACTATCCTATTAACTGACTTACTGGTTGTTACAGTGGCGCCAATGGTTGTCAGTTCTAATGATGGTGACAGGCTTTGTGAGGTCATCTCTAAAGCAAAAACAACATAATCATGGTAAATCCAACAGAATGGTATAAGTTCAACAGTTGGCTGGCGGGTGGTTTTGTTTGTGTTGTTGTTTTTGCTGTATTTATGTTTTCTTATAAAGTGTTTTTGTTTACCGCGTCAGGACGGCACATTTCTGGTTTCACTAGGCAAAAACATAATACCGGTATAGCCTGTATAATGCATTTTGTAAAACTTTTTTTTCAGCAAGTGGACGAGGTTATCATACCCTTGTTTTTAAGTAGGTGTGCGTGAGTGTGTGTGTGTGTGTGTGTGTGTGTGTGTGTGTGTGTGTGTGTGTGCGTGTGTGTGTGTGTGTGTGTGTGTGTGTGTGCGTGCATGCGTATTAGTGTGTGTATGTGTGTTTGTGTATGTGTGTGTATATTTTGCTGTGTCCATTGCTCCATTTCATGTTCGCATTCTGCAAGATTGTGGGTGAGAGACATATGAGTTTGACAGAGCTGTACGAAAACAGAGCGGTGCGAATGATTGCAAATGACAAAGCACATGACTGTAATGGCACAGTACTATAAATGACTTCCATCGCGTCGACGGTTCCGTGTGACAAGCAAATAGAACTGTCAGGGCTAGTACAAGTTTGTTTCTCCATTAACCATTACGCTGTTAAACAAACATTAATGTGTTTGTGATTCCGATGCTGCTGTGTTAGGTTTGGATTATCTGAGGGGGAAGTTCTTCTGTTGTTGTTTTTGAGGGATTCAATGACTGTTGGTGTTGATGAATCTTGTACATCTTAATGGCATATTTCCGATGTGGTAGTTTGTGATTGTTAAACGGAATCGTATGTCATGTTTTGTGTATGACTCTTTTACATATTTGTTTAAAATCTTAACAGCGAGAGATGTGTATGCAGAGGTGTTTTATTTGAGAAAAATGTTGTTGATAAGTACATATATTTAGATATACTATTAATGTTGTAGTCTTTCGTGAGAAGATGTATATAGTTGTGAAACCATTTGAGGCAGACTGGGCCTTAAACGTTTCTTTCTACACTACCCGTCATAAAAAAACACAGATGCATTTAATTAGCTGTAGATCTTTGTGATGCGGCCAGTTATATTAAAACCAAGTATATTGCCAGAAAGGTAATTCATTCCCCTAACGTATGAAATAAAGAGTTCCATTGTTCATAATTCAGTGGGTATGCTGTGGACTGGAGACCTAGGACACCCCCCAAAATCAAATTCGCAAAAGCAAACGTGCAGACACTAAAATACACAAGTCAGCAAATCAAAATAAGAAAAAGTGACCCAGGTGTTGATCTCACATGGAAGAGCAACTCATTTTCTACCCATGCAAATGTATTTAGTTCAGCTGTTGTGCCTAGCAGTGTTGTTTTGCCATGTTGAAGAAGACCGGTATCAGCCTCGTCAGAAGCCGTAAAATATTTGTTTTGGTGTCAATTTTTGTAGGCCATCCGGGTAACGAATCCTGTAGTTTTGTAATGGGTCCTTGCATTGCTTTGACATGAGTATTATTAACACAACTGCAATAAAAGTGTGTACAATATCATGGCTTTTTGATGAGTATTATGGACGTACTGGAACTTTTCAGAACAGTTTTATTAGACTGTATTAACTCTTTTCAGTATGGTTGCACAAATTCAGCATTTTGCAAACGTCAACACGAATAAATACTACAATTGGGGATTCATGTTGGTACACAAACAACAATGCGCATGGGTGGTATGAAAATGTGAACGCAAGAGAACAATTGCAAAAAATAGGTCTTCCAACATCAAAACCCAGTCCAGCGCAGCATACTGAACTGGCACTCCACTCACAGCGATAGTAAAGCATGCCAGTTCAGTCTGGATGTCTGTTTGTTTTTGCTGCTGTGTGTTTGGTGATTGTTGTTGGATGGGGAAGTTCAGCACGTCTTCGTGTAAATTCAATGCATAATCTTTTGTAACATTCAAAGAAATAGAGAGATTTAGCGGAAGGGGGGGGGGGGGGGGGGGGTGTAGAAAGGACAGATCGATGATGCTGGCAGCTATTACATATTCCATGTACGATTCCACCGTTAACTCGACTCTTGCGGAACACAGGTTTCAACTCAATGTGATTATGCAGTTTGACTATGTTCCATTTCATAAGAAATTGTGTGAAATAATGTGTGTTTATCCAAGCCACGGTTCGGTTTTTTGTGTTTGATGATGTTGGATTTTGCCACAAAACTGCACATATTTTGTGTGTGTAATGTTATAAACAATTTCCAATACTGTACAGAACACAAATGAAATGGACACACTGTTTGTGTCAGCAGTGTTTATCACAGCATTGAACTAACAGTTAAACTCGCCATGTGTTTGAGAGGTGCACGTGTTCCATTTTAGCGATGCGCTTGCACACATGAACGCGTCTGTGTCACAGAGAAAGAGACATAGAGGGAGACACGGCTGTCCAGACCATAACATTTAGTCAGGCAAAGGGGGCGGAGCCAAAAGGCTCTCTTTTTTGACACTAGCTACGGTGACTTAATCCGCTGTAATCCGTCCTGAGTGCCCCGACCAGTCAAGGTATAGTTCAGTAACAACAGTGTTGAGTTTTGTTTTTCTCCAAATATAATTTTAAACGTTACACATACTAAGGTAGTAATTGCATGTTCGCATTTGTTTGTTTTTAAGCGCTTTAAATCATGTCAAACACTATATTATTCGTATAGGTATTTCTAGATGTGTAAACAAAAGAAGACACAACAATAACAAGTTTCGGTGTTATCTTCATCAATATTTCGGCAAACTGCCTTCTTCAGGTTGGTATAATGAAAGTATTATGTGTATTCAGTTTCCACAGTGACTCCTGCTTTCGGCGGGATTTTTACCCAGTAAACTATGATCCGTAACTGTGCATAAAGAGCGAATACGTGGGAAGTCACTTGAAGAACACTAATTGCCTTGAAGTTTTTGTACTATATCTCGCGAAACTCAAGATCAGTTTCATTTTGGACTGATAGCTCACAGACATTAAATACTCCCCCCCACCCTCTTTTCAAACCTCACTGTAACATATACACACAGGTACCACGTGCACTACGATGACACACACACGCCATCACACACACACACACACACACACACACACTCACAAACACACACACACACACACACACACACACACACACACACACGCACACACACACACGCACGCACGCCCCCACATATATTTACGCACACATGCATACATATACATGTATACAGGGCACTGAAAACAAATAACCAGCAAGTTTTGGGCAACTGGTTTGGAAATAAAAGTGTATGGCTACGAAACACAACAATGACATTACCTTTTGCAACCAAATTAAATTTGTGTCTGCGTTTCGTGCAATAAAAAGCTGTCACCTGTTACTTACGAATAACATGCAGGCCGCAGCATGCTGCAAAATTCCCGTTGTCTCTCATACAAGTTATTATGCTACCAGCTTTCTCCCTTACTCTCTTTACAATCATCAACTCGCTGACAATATCGTTGATTCTTGACACAGTGTAGTCATCGTCATATGTGGTGCAGTTGAAATCATTAGCCTGTATATCACAAATTGCAACGATGAAACTTTTGCCGTGAGGGTCAGTTATTGTCCAGTGTAGCGCGTGGCTTTGCATCAGGTCTTTACATCGTATCGGCGTCCAGGGGGCGACGTCGGACACAGAGAGCTGACCATTGTGACACACCGGGTTTCGGAGCTGAGTTGATCTCAGTTGTGCTATTGTTAGTATTTCTTTTCTCATCACCCTCGCTCTTCATAGACGGTATGCCGAGAAGGAATAGCAAACGAATCCTTGTGTTTTCTCCTCCGTCTGCTGTGAAGGGTAAGAAAGTGCGTGAGGCATCGTATCCTGTGGAAATAGAGGCATTAATCCATGCAGAAAGGGGTATGGAGACTGAAAAGGCAAATAGTACTGATATCGATGTGTCGGAGATTCACGAGACCATTATTGACACGAGTGAACGAGGCTCTGAAGAGTACAACGTCGGGATCGCCGAGTGAAGAGTACACGTCTTTCGTCAAACACATCATACCTGCTATTGTCACCAGTGTTGCCTTGGCGGTAGGGCAGGTTGTGAAGGGGCATTTGGACAAGTTTGCTACCGAAGATACCGAGAGGAGGAGAAATGTGGAGAGCAGAGATAGTGAGAGATTTCGGTCAGGGAGAACGTGAGGTTTGTCGGTGTGGAGGAAGGTTCAGGGGAACAACCAGAGGACCTGGAAAGGAAGATCATTACTGTGTGTAAGGATGCAGGTGTAGAAGTGACCCCCGAGGACTTTGCTGCTGTGCATAGAGTGGGAAAGCGGGAAGAGAAGAGGCAGGTGATAGCCCGATTTGTTTCCAGGAAAAAGAGGAATGAACTGATGAGAAAAAAGAAGAACCTCAAAGACAAGGCGGAGTATGCGAAAACATACGTAAATGAGGACCTAACCCCCCTGCGCTCCAAACTACTAAATCTCATCAAGAAGGCCGGGCGACACAGTGTGTGGACGGTGGAGGGGCGCCTGCTATGTGTTAGCAAAAGACCCCCCGGTGTACAAAACAACGACGAGAGGCCGACCGTCATCGAATCACCCGACGATCTCTTCAGGATTGGATTCGACAGTGTTGATATGGCTGAATTGGGTCTCGGGGATTTTCTTCCTGAAGAATCCTAGGATCGCCCGGGGCTGTTGCTGAAAGGTAGACGTGGTGTACCAGACGAGTTGCTGTGTGCAACACATGGCCGATTGTCAGCTACTACACATGACAACAATGGCCCTGATTGGTCAGCGCCCTCAGGTGAACCAAGCGCGGATTGGCTAACAGCATGCGGGGCAAATGTGTCGTATGGAGATGGCGAAGGGAAACAGGAAAACACGACGCGTGCTAGAACTATCGAAAAACAGACTCGTGGTGATTTCGGTAACAATGAACGGAGTTGCAATGAACGTTCCGTATCTCTGTCGTCGCCTGTGGTGCAGGCATTATGAGCTGTGTGCGTGCAGAGAGTCATGTGGATACAGTTCTTGACCTTGGCAGGAAACGTGTTGCTGGTGTGTGTGGTAGTGACAACGTAACTGAAGTTGGTATTACGAATGGAGCGAGTGAGAGAGAGAGAGAGAAAACGCCCTGTTTGAGCGGGAGAATGAGATTGAGATTGAGAATGGGAATGTGAGTGAGAATGAGAAGGAGGATGGGAGCGAATCTGAGAGTAACAACTCAGAAAGGGTGAGTGAGCCAGTGTGTCAAAAAGAACGTATGCGTTTCGTATCGTTAAATGTTGATGGATTGTTGTCAAAACTGAAATAGCCAGAATTCAACGAGCTGTTTTTGTGTAACGATATTATATGCCTGTCTGAAACCAAGCTAGATGATTTTGATTTCTGTGAAGTTGAAGGTTTTACTTGTTTTAAGAAAAACAGATTGATATGTAAACGAAAGTCGGGTGGGGTTGCAGTTTATATCAGGGACGAGTTCTGTAAACACATTAAGATTGTAGAAGACATTAAATTAAAAACAAGAATTGAAGAAAGTGCCAACAGTAAATACAGGTTTGTGAACTTCCCAGTATTTCAAGATGGTATTTTCATTGAGCTGTCTGAACATGTAGGTCAGCAGATGATTGCAAGGTTATTGTTGTGTGTGGTATATATGCCACCAGAAGGCTCACCCTATGTCAGGCCCAGTGCTTACCAAGAGTTAGAAGAAACACTATCATATGTGAATGCAGAAAAGGTTGTCATGATTGGTGATGAGTTTCACTATTTGTTCATTTGTACCGACGAAAGTATAGTGTCTGAAAGAAGAACATTAATTAGTCCTTATTACCGATCTCACCCAAATTGTTTAAAATATGAACAGTTAATGAATTGTAAATCTAAGATAAAACTAATGAAGCTAGCAAGATTTGTAGCCCATGTTATGATTTTAGTATGTTAGCGTTACATCTAGTTTCTTTATTGGTATATGTATGAAATACATGCTTTTGTTTTGGTTTTGTGTTATTACAAAAGATGCATGGCATAATGGTATTGCCAATTTATTTCGGCTGTATATTACCGTTGTCCGCTTTATGTATACATATTATCTGTCTGATTTCTTACCTGACTTTGTTAAACCTATTTTTCTTTTCTTTTTGTTTGGATGTATGGAAGTGTATATTGCCAATTTATTTTGGTTGTATAGTATTGTTGTATTTGTCCGCTCAATTTGTATACATATACTGTTCAAAAAAAGAAACGCATAGCTTGTAATATTTGGTTAATTTAGTTATATGGCTACAAGGATATCCACCAAACTGCAGAAAATGTTTATCTGGTCGTCGACCTTTCGTCCATTGCCACAAGTGAGCTCTGCACGTGACGCATGCGTTATCAGTGGCTACAATGTCAAAATTGCTCATTTGGCATGACCACTCGTCATGCTTCAGTGTAATCTCGTGAAACTCGGGGAATATTGAGCGCTCACCATGTCTTCCAAAACCCATAAAAGCGGATTGTTCGCCACAAAGAAATCAGACGACAATTCAGCGACGAAAGATGGCCCGATTGAGCAGAGAAGACCGCCAAATTGCATTGGGTCGTTTACAAGCAGGCCAAAGTCAAAGTGCAATCGCCAGGCACTTCCACGTGTCCCAGAGCACCATCAGTAGACTGTGGGTCAGGTTTCAAGCCACTGGCTCCGTTGCTGACTTGCCACGAGCGGGAAGACCAAGGGCGACAACTGCTGCTCACGACCGCTTCATACGGCTCCGCCACCTCCGGAATCGTTTCCTGTCGGCCTCATCTTCTGTCCAGGCTCTCCCCGGGCCACACCGATTATCGGACCAGACCGTGCGGAACCGCCTGCATGAAGCTGGTTTGAGAGCTCGCAGACCTCACAGAGGAGCTGTCCTCACCCGCCGCCATCGCCAGAACCGAGTGCAGTGGGGCAACCAGCACCTTCGCTGGGCCGTCCGGAATCACTGGAGACACGTGTGGTTCAGCGACGAGTCCTACTTCCTGCTCCAGCGACATGATGGTCGGAGGAGGGTCTACCGGAGAGTAAACGAACGTTACGCGCCCAACTGTGTGGATGAGGCACCCGTTCATGGTGGTGGAGGCGTCATGGTGTGGGGGGCGATCAATACCGCTGGAAGGAGCACCCTGGTGCACGTCCAAGGGCGCATAACTGCCCAGCGATACGTGGAGGAAATTCTGCGCCCACACGCCCTTCCTCTTCTGGCTGACCAGGATGCCATATTCCAGCAGGACAACGCTCGCCCGCACACAGCACGACTCACCACCCAGTTCCTCACTGACCACCATGTCCAGGTGCTTCCCTGGCCATCCATGTCGCCAGACATGAACCCGATAGAACACCTCTGGGATGAATTGGACAGACGTTTGCGCAGGCGAGAAGAAGCGCCGGCAAATCACCGCGATCTATTGCAGGCACTTCAGGAGGAGTGGGACACCATCCCACAGCAAGATATCCGGCATCTGATCCAGTCCATGCCCAGAAGGTGCCGGGCAGTTGTTGCTGCTCAAGGCAGTCACACCCCCTACTGACTTGACAGCCTCGGCACCCAATCGTATTGATTGACTGATTGATTTGAAGATGCAAATGAACTGTGTGTGCATTCAACTGTGTCCATACCAAATTTCAAACAAATAATCTAAATATTGGATTTTCTGTTAATTTTTTCGAAAAATAAAACAAATTTGGCAAGTAGCAACTATGCGTTTCTTTTTTTGAACAGTATATTAACTGTCTGATTTGTTACCTTTTCTTGTTAAAGTTATATCTTTGTTTCAAAGCCCTCTGGGCCCAAAACAATAAAATACTTGACTTGACTTGACACTATGGTAGGCTGTACTGGTGGGCTACAGGGGCACACAGAAAGAGAAGTAACATTATAACTTGTTGTTGTTGTTGTGCTAGTTGTTGTTTATGTTTGCAAAGCGTGTTTAACGTTGACGGAAAGAGAAAGGAAACACAATGTCCGTCTTTTTTGCGAAATTGACAATATGCTTATGATGTTATAAGTACCTACAAGTTGTTGCCACACTCTCTTACTTGTGGTGATAAAGTGACTAACTCGATTTACAGAGAGGGACACAAGCAAACGATGAATGAAAAACAATAATACATACAGTCATAAGCAACACGAAGCAAACATTGTACTGCAACTTGAAATCAACAACCTTTTATTTACCCGGATGTTATTTATTGTTATAAACTGTGAAGAGGGCTTTCTTTTAGAGTAGGCTCATACAAACCAGAACGTAAACTCGATAACGAATCGGTTTCTAATGATTCCCTGCGTTCTGGATTCAAGTAACACCAATGACAAAAAAAACACACCCAAGTTATCATGTTTTGATCATGACAGCAAAGTCTGGTAATTCCAACGGTAGAGTCAACATGGATGTCACCAATACTTACCAACAACCCGTAACCTGCAGTCCACAGCTGCAGCGCCGTCCGTTCTCATGCATGTCAGGGTTTCGTTGTCCTTTGACTCTACTCTCCTGGTGATCATCAGCTCGCTTTTGCTATTGCTTCTTGTCACGCTAAAGCCGTCTTTGATCATTGTGCAGTTGAAATCCTCACAGGTTGCAATGATCGACACGGTGCCTTTACTAGTGATGGTCCAGTTAACCCATTGACCAGGGTCCAAGTATTCACATCGTATCGGTGTTTTGCGAGGGACGTTAGACACGTTGAGTCGACCATCTTGACACTGTGGCAACGTGTAGGCTGTAAAGGAAGAACATATATACCACGCTGTTAAAACATGCTTTCAAAGGTTTTGTGTGTGTTCACTTCTACATTGCACTGTTGAATGTGGTTACGAAACACAACAGTTACATTAATGTTTGCAACGGAATTGAACTTGTGTGTGATGTACGTTTTATACAAGGTTGTAACCTGCGACTATGCTCAAGTGAAGTTACAGCGTGCCCGGTACACACACTTTTATCGGTACATCATCGACTACGAGTGTTCTCTGGACAAGCTGTTTAATGCATTTTGCGAGTATGTCTAGCTCTTCTGCGGTGCAGTAGGCCCTATAGACGATGAAGGTGTCCAAGATCTCTGGAGATGCGTGTGTAACCACTAGGTATTCAGTCAAGTCCGTGTAAGAGGCTTTTAACTGACGGGAACAACCAAGCCACCAGTATGCACCGACTTGACATAGATCAACAGACATGCCTTTAGAATAATGTATGTGCAGAGGTGCCTCATCTGAACAGACAACTAAAGCTTGATGTTTCCGTCACACTGTGTCTGTTGGATCTTCATGGGATATACAGTTTACAACACTCGTGATTTTGTATATATATGGCTTGTATTTCAGTCAAGACCCAGCGGGAATATCAAAGGGACTCACTCGCCAGAGGCTCGTGAGTCTCTTGATATTCATCCGCTGGGTCTTGACTGAAATACAAGCCATATAAAAAACCCACTCGTGTTGTAACCTATATATATACGTGTTTGAGTCTAAGTATCGGACCCTATTGCTACGCTGAAAACACAATAGCGGTTATATTGCTATTTTGACATAATATTATACTATTCTGTTTCGAAAACATGTTTTTGTCAGCAACAACCATCAGAATGGTCCACGTTTCCTATTGCAGACGACGGTTCAGTGCGCATATTCCTTACGCATGTATTAAAGTAAATCACCGAACATGACGGAGAAGACACGAGATAACCGGATGTTTGGGATTACGTCAATATGCCAGGTTTCATATGACGTCACGTAGCATATTTGCTTACGTATTAGTCAATTGTTCAAAAGTCTGACTTCTGCGGCCGGATAGTGATTTCACGTGTTATGATATATGTAGATGGTAAGAGCAGAAGGATTGTTTCAGAAGAAAGTCAACGACTAAAATTAATGTTTCAGACTCGTAACTTCATTTCAACATTGCAGACAATAGACAATGCATATGGAAATGAGAGTTTGCTGATTCTGCGCAAAACACAGATTGGAAAGACCGTCTGCTAGAATGCAGAGCTCTACTTGAATTTTGCAAGGTTTGGTACCTGTTAAAGAACTGCATTAATTTGTACACGGAACGTATTTCATGTACGGTAAGAAGATAAACAAGTCGCGTAAGGCGAAAATACAACATTTAGTCAAGTAGCTGTCGAACTCACAGAATGAAACTGAACGCAATGCAACGCAGCAAGACCGTATACTCGTAGCATCGTCAGTCCACCGCTCACGGCAAAGGCAGTGAAATTGACAAGAAGAGCGGGGTAGTAGTTGCGCTGAGAAGGATAGCACGCTTTTCTGTACCTCTCTTCGTTTTAACTTTCTGAGCGTGTTTGTAATCGAAACATAGCATATCTATATGTTTTTGGAATCAGGAACCGACAAGGAATAAGATGAAAGTGTTTTTAAATTGATTTGGACAATTTAATTTTGATAATAATTTTTATATATTTAATTTTCAGAGCTTGTTTTTAATCCGAATATAACATATTTATATGTTTTTGGAATCAGCAAATGATGGAGAATAAGATAAACGTAATAATGGATCGTTTTATAAATTTTTATTTTTTTTTACAATTTTCAGATTTTTAATGACCAAAGTCATTAATTAATTTTTAAGCCACCAAGCTGAAATGCAATACCGAAGTCCGGGCTTCGTCGAAGATTACTTGACCAAAATTTCAACCAATTTGGTTGAAAAATGAGGGCGTGACAGTGCCGCCTCAACTTTCACGAAAAGCCGGATATGACGTCATCAAAGACATTTATCAAAAAAATGAAAAAAACGTTCGGGGATTTCATACCCAGGAACTCTCATGTCAAATTTCATAAAGATCGGTCCAGTAGTTTAGTCTGAATCGCTCTACACACACACACACACACACACAGACACACACACACAGACACACAGACACACGCACATACACCACGACCCTCGTTTCGATTCCCCCTCGATGTTAAAATATTTAGTCAAAACTTGACTAAATATAAAAACCACACCCAATTAAGATATCATGTTTTATTGATGACAGCATAGTCTGGTAATGCCAACGGTTCGGTCAACTTCAGGAAGTCATCAATACTTACAAACTACCAGTAATCTGCAGTCCACAGCTGCAGCGCCGTCCGTTCTCACGCAGGTAAGGGTTTCGTTGTCCTTTGACTTTATTCTCTTTACGATCATCAACTCGCTAACGGTGTCGTTCCTTGTGACGGTAAACTCATCTGAGTACAGGGTGCAGTTGTAGTCGGCGGACTTTTTCTCGCAAGTTGCAACGGTCAACACACTGCCGTTTGTATAGGTAATGGTCCAGTTAACCCTGTGGCTACGGTCCATGTCTGCGCATTTTATTGCTGTCAAGGGAAGGACGTCAGACAGGTGGAGGTGACCACCTTCACACCGTGGCATTTTGTAAGCTGTCAAGACAGAAAATAGCGCGCTGTTTAGTTATGTTTAAAAAAGCTTTCTGTGTGTTCTCTTCAACACTGGTCCCCACAAGCTTTGCCCTGCTGATGTAATTAACAGCACGGAAGTTTCCTGGCGGTGTGACTCATGACGCAAAAACACACACTTACACACTCACACACACACACACACACACACACACACACACACACACACACACACACACACACACACACACACACACACACACACACACACACACACCGGCGTTACTTACTTTGAACACGTAATGTACAGTTCACCGCAGTCTTGTTGTTTCTCCTTGAACATTGTATCGTCGCTCCGTCCCGCTGTCTGTCGTCGCCTTTCACCGGTCTGAGGACGGAAAATGTGTCGTCCCTGGTCACGTTGTAGTCGCTATTTATCAATGTACACCCGGGACGCGTACTGTTGCACTTGTTACAATCAGCGATCCTCTCCTCGGTTCCATTGTAAAACGAAATGCTCCAGTAAATGTTATGGTGTTTGCCCAGTCCCGTGCAGTTGATTCTCGTTCTTCCATTCTCTAAAATATCCACGCTATTGTTCATACAGTTTGATATCTCGTACGGTGCAGCTGAAACACAATTACATTTTCTAAAGGCACAGGTCACGTCATGTAGATAGCATACCTTCCACATCAGTATTAATTAGGCGTTTTTTTTTTAGACAAGTTTGTATCATTCTGTGAAGGAATTCAAACAGCTAACAACTGAGTCAGGCCGAGTTAGCATTTGTATCCTTCACGATTCACGAAAGCTAACAAGATACACGTGGAAACGTGGAAATGTGTGTTTCACGGAGTGAACAGAGCTCACACACCAGCGAACAGTTAACTTCGTGAATCGTAGCTAGTTTAGTAGCACACTTGATGACTGTCCATCGAGGAGAAATGTCTCGATGTTAATCGCGCGGGAGGAGACAATGCCCGGAGAGAATGCAGGAGAAGGTTCCAGCCCTTGCTTGTGTTTTCTGAGACGCGATCGTCAAAGCACTTTAACAGGTAACTTTAATAGGCATTCGAATATCGACGGTTTGTGTATCGCGTAAGCTGAACCGATTGACATTGCAGAACGACTAGTTCGTAGAGGACACTGTAAAAACAATATGTCCGCTCTTCATGTTTGTGCAGTGCGTCTAGTAACCTGCCCATGAATGGAGGATTGCGGCCAGATGCCGGGAAAGAAGAATCATCTGAGAGGACGCCGAATATCTTTTTTCTCTGGATCAGTTTAGCTGAAGTTCGACGGGATTTTCACGAAGCTAGCAGCGAGGTTACAGGAAAGTCCGTATAGTTGGACCCAGAAAGGTCACGGGACGAAGTGAACTGGTTAGGTCGAGATCGCCAGTCGGAGAATTAAGTACACCGCTATTTTTTCAAGTGAAGGACATATCGGCAGTTTTTGTGTGTGATCTAGTTGAGTTAAGCCATGTTCAGGAGAACCTATTTAATCAAAGTATAATTAGTATTTAGCAACTAGATCAGACAGTTGCCGCAGTCTCGTCCAAATCATAACTGTGAACTGTGACTGTACTTTTTCACTTACACACGAGCCGTGTGTCAGTATTGTACTGTGGATATCGTGTGCCAGTGATTTCACGGACTGTGTGTGTGTGTTTTTCCTGTCTACCTCACGGGTAGCGATTTTGATACACTCCGGGTAATATTATTGTGTTAGGTTCTACACGGGATTGTCAAACAGTTTTTACATGTCTTCAAACCTGTGAGTACCCGGTTTTGAATCCATACCCCTGATATCTTTTTTTCATGATTGTGTGTATATGTGTGTATGTATCATAACTGTATCATTTATTTGACCCAATACAGTGGAGGGAACTTATAATTGGAGTTGTTGTTTGTTCCTCAATGTTATCATTGTAGCGCATATGCATTCATTCACACATTCATCTCCAAGTGGTAACTGTGAGTGTCCTTGAACAACTGTTCATGGTCAGAACATGGAAACCCATCCACTTTCTCTTCTTATGTGTGTGTGTCTGTGTGTTTGTGTATGCGTGTGTGTGTGTGTGTGTGTGTGTGTGTGTGTATGTGTGTGTGTGCATGTGTGTGTGTGTTTGTGTGCGTGCGTGCGTGCGTGTGTGCGGTGTGTGTGTGTGTGTGTGTGTGTGTGTGTGTGTGTGTGTGTGCTACATTGCTGTTTTCAAGACACAAAGGTCACACACTTAAGAGTTCATTGCTAACACATCAAGGGAATATTACACATGACTGTCGTTATTTCTTGCAGGAAAATGCTTCTATTAAACACCCGGGTACGCGAATCGACTTCCTTGTTCTTTGACTACAAATTGTGTGCTGTCGTGCTTGCATTTGTGTGTGTGTGTGTGTGTGTGTGTGTGTGTGTGTGTGTGTGTCTGTTTGTGTGTGTGTCTGTGTGTGTGTGTTTGTGTGTGTCTGTGTTTGCGTGCGTGTGTGTGTGTGTGTGTGAGTATGTATGTGTGTGTGTGTGTGTGTGTGTCTGTCTGTCTGAGTGTTTGTGTGTGTGTGTGTGTGTGTGTGTTTGTGTGGTTGTGTGTGTGTGTGTGTGTGTGTGTGTGTGTGTGTGTGTGTGTGTGTGTGTGTGTGCGTCCGTTTGTCAGAAGCATTCCTGTTGCACTATTAGTATAACACAGCTATACTTACCAAGCGATAAACACCCCTGAAGAACACAACATAGAGAGATCAACGTCATGTTGACACTTCTGAAGCAAAACTAAAGTAGTGCACTTATACAAATACAAACAATAATAAACCACTCTCCTCATTAATGTACTTCGTCGTTTTTGAGCATAACATTGTTTCGTACACGGCGATTGACTCTTGTTAATCCCTTGCTGAGTTCATGCATGCTAGAGATCGATCGAACTCACCTCTAAACCAGCAAGGGAATACTATCCATGTACACAATTTTCCTTATTCCTTTAAAAAAATGTCCTCTCTTAAACACGTGGATCTAATTCCTTGTTCTTTTTTTTTAAGAGTTTGCTTTCTTGTTTCTATTGTTCAATCGACTCTTCATGACTGGGTGAGTGATTTTTGTTTGAAGTTCTGAAACAACTGCTACATGTAATACGCTGTGTTGTGCTATGTGATGATCCATTGCTGTTTGTTAAAATAGTTTATGCGGCAACGTCACGACCTCATTCTTTTTCTGTTGTTAAACACACAGACAAGCAAGCAGGCAAACAAACACACACGCACACAAATATTTAAGCACAAGATAACAGCTCGTCGCGATATAACCTTCGTGGTTGAAAACGACGTTAAACACCAAATAAAGAAAGAAACACAAGATAACATATTATACAATTACTTGGGAAATAATAGATCAAGCAAATAACCATACACCCAAACAAACAAACAATTGTTTACCTATTCCAAGAACAACATGTGGAGTCACATATTCTGACAGTAACATGTTTGTCGAGTAACATTTTTCGTGTAGTTTGTTTGTTCGTTTGCTTGTTTGCTTGACGCCCAGCCGACCACGAAGGGCCATATCAGGGCGGTTTTTCGTGTAGGAAGTGTGTTTGGTTTTTTCCCAGCGAACTAGTGGAAAGTACTCCACAAATCGTTTATTCCGGAGTAATTTTTGTTTTTGTTACGAATTGTGTACTTAATTTACTTACAAAAAAATGTTTGGAGTAAAAACGTCGTGGTAGGAGTAATTGTATCGTTCCTTGCTGAGTTATTTGCTCGTACGTATTAAACATTTTCTAACCAGATATCTACTCCCGGGAAAGATTTTATTTTCGTATTAAACCGGCAACTAAGCAGAAATCAACACAGTCATGTCATGTTCACGTATATTTGCATAATGCGTTACCGACAGCTGCACACACATACCACACCGTATAACCGGTTATACGGTGTGCATACACACAGACAGACAACTAGACAAGCATAAAGCGAACACACATACCACACAGACAACCAGACAGACACACCGCCAGACACACATACCAACATAGGGATAATAAAGTAAATTACATTAAAACGAATGAAACATTTTTTTGTATAACGTTGGTGCACGAGTGTGTGGTGTTATGTGAGACCTGATTTTGAAAATCAGTCAATGTTAATAGTAATTGAATGTGCAACGGAAGACTGATATTGACAATGTCGTGAATGCACGCGCGTGCGTGCGTGTGTGTGTGTGTGTGTGTGTGTGTGTGTGTGTGTGTGTGTGTGTGTGTGTGTGTGTGTGTGTGTGTGTTTGTTTGTGTGTGTGTGTGTGTGTGTGTGTGTGTGTGTGTGTGTGTGTGTGTCTGTTTATCACCCGCATTCCTGCTGAACTAAGCACACATACTTACCAGCCAACGAACACACTTGAAGAAACCAGAAGAAAAGGATCAACCACATGTTGACTCGTTTCCGTCAAAATCAAAGTAATGGACCTTAACAAATATACCACTTTTCTCATTACCGTACTTCAGTGTTTAGGAAATCTCGCAGCCTGTGAACATTACGACTCTTAGCAGCCCAGTGCTGTTTTTTTTTTTTTTTTAAGAAACGAAGGTTACACACTTGAGAGCTCAGCGCTAACACAGTAAGGGAATATTATCCATGACAAACTGTCTTTATTCCTTGCAGGAAAATGCTTCCATTAAACACCAGAGTTTGCGACTCTATCAATCAATCAATCAATGAGTCTTATATCGCGCATATTCCGTGGGTACAGTTCTAGGCGCTCTGCAGTGATGCTGTGTGAAATTTTATACGGCCAGTAGATTGCAGCCATTTCGGCGCATATTTACCTTTCACGGCCTATTATTCCAAGTCACACGGGTATAGGTAGACAATTATTAACTGTGCCTAAGCAATTTTGCCAGGAAAGACCCTTTTGTCAATCGTGGGATCTTTAACGTGCACACCCAATGTAGTGTACACGGGGGGAGGTTTGGACACCGAAGAGAGTCTGCACACAAAGTTGACTGTGAAATAAATATCCGCCGAACCTGGGATCGAACTCACGCTGACAGCGGCCAACTGAATGCAAATCCAGCGCGCTACCAACTGAGCTATATCCCCGCCCATACTTCCTTGTTCTTTTATTTCAAAGTGTTTGTTTCATTGCTTGTATTTCTAAACGACTATTCATGTTATTTGTGTGTGGTTAAAGCGACGACTACAACTACGACGTCACGGGACCCCCTCGATATATTTATAGCACGTGTTTTGGGCTTATAGTGCGTGTATGATGCAGGGACGCCTACTTCTAGAATCCCTGACTGTTTTTGTCTGAGTCATTACATATGTTACCAGAGGCGTTCAATTGAAAGAGCAACAAGTCGCGTAAGGCGAAAATACAACATTTAGTCAAGTAGCTGTCGAACTCACAGAATGAAACTGAACGCAATGCAACGCAGCAAGACCGTATACTCGTAGCATCGTCAGTCCACCGCTCACGGCATAGGCAGTGAAATTGACAAGAAGAGCGGGGTAGTAGTTGCGCTGGGAAGGATAGCACGCTTTTCTGTACCTCTCTTCGTTTTAACTTTCTGAGCGTGTTTTTAATCCAAACATATCATATCTATATGTTTTTGGAATCAGGAACCGACAAGGAATAAGATGAAAGTGTTTTTAAATTGATTTCAACAATTTAATTTTGATAATAATTTTTATATATTTAATTTTCAGAGCTTGTTTTTAATCCGAATATAACATATTTATATGTTTTTGGAATCAGCAAATGATGGAGAATAAGATAAACGTAAATTTGGATCGTTTTATAAAAAACATATTTTTGTTTTACAATTTTCAGATTTTTAATGACCAAAGTCATTAATTAATTTTTAAGCCATCACGCTGAAATGCAATACCGAAGTCCGGGCTTCGTCGAACATTACTTGACCAAAATGTCAACCAATTTGGTTGAAAAATGAGAGCGTGACAGTGCCGCCTCAACTTTCACGAAAAGCCGGATATGACGTCATCAAAGACATTTATCAACAAAATGAAAAAAACGTCTGAGGATATCATACCCAGGAACTCTCATGTCAAATTTCATAAAGATCGGCCCAGTAGTTTAGTCTGAATCGCTCTACACACACACACACACACACACACACAGACAGACACACACACACACACACACACACACACACGCACATACACCACGACCCTCGTCTCGATTCCCCCCTCTATGTTAAAACATTTAGTCAAAACTTGACTAAATGTAAAAATATTGAACTGGCTCTAAACAAGTGTAATGACATACTGTTGCAAGCAGCGGAGTGTATGGAAAAGACGGACGTTCACAGAAACGCAATCATACATGGTTCAACAATAAATGCGGGATGTACAACCAGAAGCACGGCGCAAACTGAATCGCTTTCATAGAGCAAGCCAAGACAGCAAAAAATAACAACAACGTGAACTGACACAGGCGCTCGGAATATAAATCTCTGATAGAAAAAAAATAAAACAATATTATGAAAGGACCGTGCACAAGTCATTGATTTTAACAGGAATAGTCAGACCTGTTGGGACACCGTCAAGAACGCCCGGCAAAAAAGACATGTGTTCCCTATACTAGATATTAGCAATAGGCAAGTGCATTTGTCTAACATGTTGAATGAGGGCATGATGTGCCGGAACCCATAAATGTGTAAACTAGAAAAAGGCGGAAGATGAAGGACAGTATAGATATGTCGGAACTTTACGACCCCATTAGGGAGCAGGGGGTGAGGCATGCAGTCAGACATGTGAAATGTGGTAAATCTCCGGGAGTGAACGAAGTTAAACTATGCAGAGCAAGCGGGTGCCGTTTTTAACAGAGTAGTTTAACACTCTGTATGACGAAAGTGGTTTCCCAGCAGATTGGGGCGAATCTATAAGTAGTCAACAAGGACTCTAATTTCGATGACGACATTTCCGTTCACTTTTCTATCAGGCCGACACTTGACTAAATGTGTTGATATCGCTTCACTCGTCTTGTTTTTCTTCCGGGGAGGGAGAGGGGCGGGGTGTTGTATTCTGTGTTTTTGTTTTTTTGCGAATAATAGCACTGGTATCTCTTATTTGAACATGAGCTGTTTTGCTCAACGGCTTATGAGTCATCATGGTCTTTGCGCTTTAATAATCCTACTACAAATCGTTGAATATGTGCTTGTCTGCGTTAAATAGCACGCGTGACAACACTCAACTCAAATCGAATGTTATTTCCCCTACCTTTCATCTTTCCTTGTCAAGTCCCACCAATCATAAATATTGTTTTAGGAACATCTTTGGAAGGGCATCTTGAGAATCCTTCCTCGTGTGTTATTGTTGTGACAAGTGCCCGTCAAGTTCTAGCATGACTCCTTGTACGTGTAAACATCTCTCTCTCTCTCTCTCTCTCTCTCTCTCTCTCTCTCTCTCTCTCTCTCTCTCTCTCTCTCTCTTTCTCTCTCTCTCTCTCTCTCTCTCTCTCTCTCTCTCTCTCTCTCTCTCTCTCTCTCTCTCTCTCTCTCTCTCTCTCTCTCTCTCTCTCTCTCTATCTGCGTCTGCATCTCTCTATCATCATTGTTGTCTTCGTCGGTACTACCATCATTAACCTCATCAGCAACCTTAACTATCTTCACCGGTGGAAATGAGTGTCAAGCAATAAGTAAACTTTATTTGAAAAAGAACAGCAAAAAGCAGAACAGCAAAAAGCAGAACAGCAAAAAGCAGAACACCCAAAAGGACAGAAATATTACAAAAATAGACAACATCGTAATACAGTATTTGCAATGTCCAGCAACATATGGCATTGAACATAACTCGTTTAAGACACACAAATAAAACAATTGTGGGAAAACTGTGCTTACAAATGTTACACTGACACCATTTACATTCGAACAAAGAAACATAAATAGCTTGCATTACATACTAGCCCACACTTAATATTGATGACAAAAAGTACATTAATTGACACTAGGAACATACAATTGAATATAACACAATGAGCCTTGGAACTGAAAAGTCAAAGAACACGTCAGACACAGCAAGACAGTGAAAGTGAAACTCAAACGCCTACAGCTTCCAGACCTCGACCTTGGTGGGAGGTGAACAGCCATGGACTTCATATTGCAGTTCGAACCCTACTGTATGTGATCTGCTAGTTTTGCAATGTCAAGCACAATGGATTCAACAGTCGAAGGACACTTAAGCTGTGAAAGCTGGTGAATGATAAGGAAGACATACAGTGACCATTGTGTGCGAATGGTACACTTGCTTATGCGAGCAAACCAAGGCGCATTTCAATTGATAGACTGTTCATGAGGCAGGAATGTGTTCGCACAAAGAGCGTTCCAATCTTGTGCATGGATTTCCAAACTGATGAGAACAAGGATTATCTGTTTTTCACAATTCTTTTTTAACGGCACTACATGTAAACGGGAACAACCCACAGTACTCCCCTAGTATGTATTTAAAAACAAAATATCAACAAAGGTATCACAACAAATGCATTCGAATATACTGCTAATGAGCAAATAAATAACCCTTTACTGAAAACAATGTTGACTGATTAGCGGCGGTTAGACTACAAGCTTTAACCAAGAAAGCATAACAACCTATTCTGATATATTTACAGCTGGTAATAATTAAACATTGAATGACGTGCAATTAACCTTACCGGAAACGTTGATATTGCACATACAGGGGTCAAAATAACCAAGCATGTTAACTGCACATGTAATATGATTTAATTGCAAGAGAGAAGCATGAAAAGGAACCATCTTTTGCAAACAAATAAGACTGGTGTTATTCCAGGCACCATTGCATGCAGTCAAATCTGTCTTTGGCAAAATAGAAACATATGTAAGGGGCATGTAATTAACGGTGGAAAATGGAGTTTGCATACATGTTACAACCTACAGGGACAGTGACCACATCTGTGTGTCAAGAAACATACAACATTATCTGTTTAAGCGAAGCAATATTTATATTGGCGTAACAATTGCTCTTAAAATGTAACATGCTACATTAAAGCAGTTAAAAGCTCTGAATCAAGTTTCTCACGCTACAAATGTGCAGCACCAATTATGTTATATTCTCCCTCTATTTTATATATTTTCCTAAACATATATACATAACACTTCCACATATGCTCACAGATGCCTGGCATACATGTAGATGTTACATGCCGAGTCTCAGTGATTATTAAAAATAATGGTCGAAGTTAGCGGAGCGTTTTCGGCGTTCTTTTCTTCCTGCAGCTGTGAGATATTTTAACAGCAACCGAGCCATTGTCCTGGCCACAGACTATCAGTGATGCCTTTTAAATGTACCTCTTAGTGATAGATTTAATATGATTTGATGACTGTTTGACCTTTGATCATAACTAGTGCTGTGATAATGAGCTCTAGCACTGTTGTGATGGTGTTGACACTATATTTTGCCCAATTGAGTCTAACTATCTGATGGCTAATCTACTGTGATAACTGATGATTATTGGTTTTATGTGTTTGGTTGGTCTCTTCTTTGGTAGTGCAATAGCGTTAATTATGGATTGTTGTTATCATCATTTACATAAAACTTATCTGTTAATCCAAACAATGAGATAATTACTGTGATGTTCTTAACTACACTTTAATATGGAATGTATGTATGTATGTATGTATGTATGTATGTATGTATGTATGTATGTATGTATGTATGTATGTATGTATGTATGTATGTATGTATGTATGTAGGTATGTATGTAGGTATGTATGCATGTGTGTTGGTGTGTCGGTGTGTCAGGTGTGCAAGAAAAAAGGGTATTTTTTTATCATGGGTTTTATGAATTTTCTTCTCTTATTCTTTTATAATTATTAATTAATGACCTATATGTGCTGATGACCAATTTAATTTCCTTTGTTGGATCAATAAAATGTTATGAGTTATGAGTTATGAGTTATGAAAAATGCGAGCTTTAGCGAGCTTTTTCATGACCGCGAACTGAGACCATTATTTTTTTATAATCACTGAGACGAGGTGTGTAACCTCTTTATTCCTCCTTTCTTCAGTCATTCAAAGAAAAGAGGAGGTTTTTTGCGAAAGTTTGATCGAATCCTATTTACTCAACCAGTCAACCTGCGCAGGCGGTTGTATAGTTCCGTGCAAATCATTCCATTCTGTTAACACTTCTAGTCAGTTTTCCTATTTTGGACTAAAATCAAGTACACATATATGCTGTTATTCTGCTGTGGCGGCAAAGGCAGATATTGTGTGTTCTGTGTATGTTTTGGTATCGCTTAGGATAATGTTCTTTCGTCAAATGGGACTAGCAGACGAACTTTTGCACCCGTGTTCCAACGTTAAAAACTGTATGAAGTTCAGTTTTCTGGGGAAAATAGTGTATGAAACCGCTTTATGTTGTTTACATTGATAAGATGTGTGCATTTGGTTGCGTGTGATCTGTTTATTAAATGAAATATTGTTGAAAACTGACCGTCGGATTGCAGTCTGTTGTCGAAGAAACTGAGTGAAAAGAAGGGGAACTACTATGAGTTACTTGACTAGCGGGAAATTGCTTGTGATGAACGTTTGAGCACGGCAGATCTAGATTCAGAAAACAACCAAACTCATGGATTTTACATGGAGATTAATGTGTTCAGGCCTGTAGTTGTTAATTTAAATGCGGTATGTTTGTATTGTTTGCTCCAGAGATGTATACTTCGTACATTAGAGCGTTCGGAACTTTTCAGTCGCAAAAAGTAGTACTGAAACAGAACAGCTTCTCAACCCATTGCACTATCGAGGATTCAGGCTGTTGCTGGGTCGTTATTTGTTTTGTTGCTGGGTCATTATAAAAATTTATTCCCCCCTCTGCTTCTTTACCTCTGTAAACTTGTTGGGGTAGTTATTTTTCGATAATGACCCAGCAACCAAACAAATAACGACCCAACAACAGCCTGAATACTCGATAGTGCAATGGGTTGAGAAGTTGTTCTGCTTCGGTACTACTTTTTGCGACTGAAAAGTTCCGAACGCTCTAATGTACAAAGTATACATCTCTGGAGCAAACAATACAAACATACCGCATTTAAATTAACAACTACAGGCCTGAACACATGAATCTCCATATAAAATCCATGAGTTCGGTTGTTTTCTGAATCTAGATCTGCCGTGCTCAAACGTTCATCACAAGCAATTTCCCGCAAGGCAAGTAACTCATACTAGCGACAAGAGTAGTTCCCCTTCTTTTCACTCAGTTTCTTCGACAACAGACTGCAATCCGACGGTCAGTTTTCAACAATATTTCATTTAATAAACAGATCACACGCAACAAAATGCACACATCTCATTAATTTAAACAACATAAAGCGGTTTCATACATTATTTTCCCCAGAAAACTGAACTTCATACAGTTTTTAACGTTGGAACACGGGTGCAAAAGTTCGTCTGCTAGTCCCATTTGACGAAAGAACATTATCCTAAGCGATACCAAAAGATATACAGAACACACAATATCTGCCTTTGCCGCCACAGCAGAATAACAGCATATCTGTGTACTTGATTTTAGTCCAAAATAGGAAAACTGACAAAAAGTGTTAACAGAATGGAATGATTTGCACGGAACTATACAACCGCGCATTAATCAATCGCCTGCGCAGGTTGACTGGTTGAGTGAATAGGATTCGATCAAACTTTCGCAAAAAAACTCCTCTTTTCTTTGAATAACTGAAGAAAGGAGGAATAAAGAGGTTACACACCTCGTCTCAGTGATTATAAAAAATAATGGTCTCAGTTCGCGGTCATGAAAAAGCTTGCTAAAGCTCGCATTTTTCATGATCCGCTAACTTCGACCATTATTTTTAATAATCACTGAGACTCAGCATGTAACCTCTACATAACTACCCCTACATGTTTACAGAGGTAAAGAAGCAGAGGGGGGAATAAATACATGAACATGTAAAACTCAGGTTACCAGTAATATGCAAACACCATTATACTTAATAATTATGTTCAGTAAATGTATCATTTACAACACAAACAGACTATTTGACAACAAAAATGAATCCCAAAAGATCAGTCTTGTCACAAACAGTCAGTTTGTACATGCACATAACATACACAAACAAGGTAATTCAATCATTAAAAGGAACACGCCTTCCAGCATGAGCAGACGATTCGGCTCACCATGTCAGATCCAGCCAGGCTTATTGTTATATATACATATGGAATAAAACCATCACTCCACTTGAAAACATGCCAACAATTAAACCATTGTTGTTTTTTCTGAGTGCTTATTGTTTTATGAGTTAAAGGCACAGTAAGCCTCCCGTAAACCATCACAGGTACTGTCAGGCTTTTACACACAGTAAGCCTCCCGTAAACCATCACAGATACTGTCAGGCTTTTACACACAGTACAAACACCCTTCCATTTGAACGCTCAGCAAACGGGAACATCCTAGGTGCCCTACGCAAAGAGCGAGCAATTTTAAAGAAATAATTTTGCGCCGATTGCTCAAGACAGTCGGACCGTGGTGCGTTTTGGCGCTAGACCTAACTTTTAAAATATAAATAATAAATTGACAGCTTTTTACACAAACATTCTTAAATCATAAACGAATTATTTTTTCATCAAGACAAGATCAGTACAATTCGAAGTTTTGAAAGTTTGAAAAAAGAAAAGCTCGGAAGCAGGATCACGCAAGGTCGTGGTTCGCGTAGCAGAAAACGGTTTGTTTGTTTGTTTATTTGTTGCTTAACGTCCAGCCGACTACGCAGAGCCATATCAGGACGAGGAAGGGGGGGGTGAAGGGGGCCACTTGTCAAGCGATTCCTGTTTACAAATGCACTAACCCATTACTTGTGTCCCAGCAGGCTTTAGTAAAACTAAATTAATACCTACTGGAAGATTACCAGTTTCCAGTATGTTAAAATAGGCTTAACCTATCTACTGCTGGACTTACATCAGAACACTAACAGATTAAACTATACATGAATCGCGAGACAAGCGGCAAGAGAAGGGATTTTTGGAAAAAATACAGGTGAATGAGCAAGAAGGCAGAAAAAAGAAAAGAATTCATGAAGAAAAAGAGAGCATGACAGGAAAGAGGAACCAAAAATCTACCTAAGAACAAGAACAAGAACAAGAACAATTCTTTATTTTACGAGGGTAATAGAGTAAGCAGTGATCTGCTTTTTTACATCTGGCCCTCGCCCTAAAGAGGGACTAGTCTAAAATTGCTAAAGAATAAGCAAGTAAAGAAAACTACTGCTACATGATTATAATAAAATGAAAGTAAGAACATATCATCAATTTACATACAATACATTGCTTAAATGAAAAATGTAAGCTAGAAAGCTCCTGCGGTTCCAAAAACAGGAGGGGCCTTTAATTTCATAACCGCAGTGCCCCACTGCGGGAAGAAAACGGTTTATAGGCATCGCCAGTTCCTCTGAACAGTCACAAGCCATCGCTAGAGTTCTTGTGAACCACATCCGTTTGTTTCGTGCATAGTGATAGGTACATAATAACGTGCCATTGCAGATAAGCTCACATCGAGTCGCATTCAAATTACTAACTGACGACTACATTGTGAAAAAAGGGAAACTGGATCACACGGGTTTACGATAGCTCAGGGGTACGAGAAACCACGACAAAATACATTCTTTGAAAATTGCTCGCTCTTTACGGAGGGCACCTAGGATGTTCCCATTTGATGAGCGTTAAAATGGAAGGGTGTTTGTACTGTGTGTAAAAGCCTGACAGTATCTGTGATGGTTTACGGGAGGCTTACTTTGCCTTTAATTTCTTTAAAAAAACAACAACACTCACTTGCATGCCACAAGGTCTTTGAAAAAAAGGACCGATGAAGGTGGGATACCCAATTCTATTCAATGCTGCAACCGGCTCAAACAAGGGTATTATGAAGTGGGCATTGGTTTTGAACAGTTCCTTTACGTTTTCTTCCACAATCACCATGCACCTTCCCTATTTTCTTTGGTGTGCTGGGTATTTTGCGAGATCAGTTATATCTCGTACAAGTCGTAAAGACGCACACCCCAAATGGTAAACTCCCATACGCATGACATAGCATTTGTACATTATGACTTGGTGTAATCAAATAGCTAGCTAGATATGTAGATAGATGGAATATAAATGTATTACTACATTAACAAATATAAGACGGAAGGGATGAATACATGAATATAATGTTTGGATGAATACATGAATGAGCTAATTAATTTATCAATGCTTCCACAAGTGCATTGGAATTATTGTGGATACAAGGATGACAGGCTGAACTGGTGTGTACAATGTGGGTTGATACCGATTGAAAAACGAGATCCACTGGACTGACATCTCAAACATGATTTACTGTTACATGGTCAGAAACAGTGGGAACGGGAAACACAACATTACATCAAAACCAAATAATTGTAATATTAACACTCACACTTTTATAAACTATTTCTAGTTGTGCGTTGTGCAGCGCCGGGAAACATTGCTTCAGAGAGCAGTAATGCTGGTGTGACTGTACGTCGGATCTTGATCTGACGTGAGTTGCTTCCTTTGAAACAGTTCATCGAAGTCCTCTTCTTCATCCGAAGAATTGCAGTCATCCTGTAGGCATGAATTATTATTGATCATTAAAGCCAACACTGTGCTTGTCCGTAAATTAGGACACATAAAACAAATACATACAATGAATTGAAGACATTGAGAGCAGACAAACACACACACACACACACACACGCACACACACACACACACACACACACACACACACACACACACACACACACACACACATACACACACACACACACACACACACACACACACACTCACCGTATTGTTTTGTTTGAACATTATTGTGTTCGTAAACAGACACATGATAATACAACAACATCATTAAATAGGAGCACAAGTTTAAAACTCATGATAAGTGCTCACATAAACATTCCTGAAATTTCATGGCGGAATATGATCAATGCGACACATTTTTTTAAAAAAAAAAGAAGAAAAAAAAGAGAAAAACAATAAGAAAAACTTGGTTTGACTCACCGTTTTACTTCCCATTGGTCTTGCTGACACGGAGAGCGAAACGTCGTCAGCTATTGAACAATACCATACACATTGTTAGGGTAATACTCTCAAAATGTCATTTCAGGCGCGAGCAAAATGATCAATTAAAGCCATATGTACTCGATGACTATACACGCTAATTGCTTTACCAACAGCTGGAGACATGCTAAATTAAGTTCCCTGCAAAATATTGTGGTCTAGGACCCCTTCAATGTTGAGATATGTTAATTTTCATTTTGATCTGGATCGTCCTATTTATAGATTTGGCAACACATGTAACGTTGATGCAAGGGAGCTAACACCGCGGCTTTGTTGACATCCTCACTTTTTCAGAGGCTAGAACAAGCTGTAATGCATGTATTATGGTCCGCGCATGGTGACATATCGTCATTATATGGTCTTATGGTGCGTTTGACATCGATTATGGGCAAACTACACTTTGTAAACACGGGAGCGCGTACATATGCCTTTACGTCGACAACATGTCATTGACACGAATGCACCTCTGCAAATTCAAGGGGGAGGGGGTTGGGGGGAGCAATCAACCAATAGTGTTACAGCTATTTTTATAATGTACACTAGTGTTTTGGGACCGCAACATTTCCTGCACTTACACGACACACAAGTCTGAACATAAAACTCACTCTTCTTGATCGACAGTGTTCTCTGGTGTGGATCAGTGGATTCAGCAGTGGGGAGTGTTTCGGGTTGAGGAAGCTGAGGTAGTGGTCTGCCTTGTCTGTGTTCTGTCAGGGGGATCTGACTATCTCTGACTTCTGCGTACAGGCCAGAGCGACGGTCCCTTCCATCTTCAAGTGATTGTGTAGGGGATACAGTTTGTCCTGAACAAAAATTATATTTTAGATTTCATAAAGTATTGTTTTTATTGCAACATTCCAACTCACAGAATTTTGAATATACAAATTCAAACTTTCAAACTGAAATCGACAGCTAGAAGTATTTGTGTATGTGCATACATTTGCTCGCACACACACACACACACACACACACACACACACACACACACACACACACACACACACACACACACACACACATACACACACACACACACACACACACACACACACACACAACCACCCACCACATGCACACACACACACCCACACACACACACACACACGCGCGCGCACGCGCGCACACACATACACACATACGCGTACGCATGCACGCATACACGCACGCACGCACGCACGTACGCACGCACGCACGCACGCACAACCAAACAAATACACACACGCAGGCACGCACGTACGCAGGCACACACACACACACACACACACATACACACACATACACACACACACATACACAAACACACGCGCGCGCACTTGCGTGTGTATTTACACATGCAATGGTGTTGTAATGCCGGTGATATGTATATACTTACGTCTCTTCCAACATATCCTTCCAACGAAGACAACGGCAATTAGTACGGTTACGGCGATGGCAGCGCCGCATATCATTTTCCACTGACTAGTGAACCAATCGTCGTCACCTGTGCCTAACAAACGAAAGATATGCGAAAGTGATCAATTTGCGAGAGAACAAAATCGTGTATAGTCATTGATAATGTCGGAAATGCTGCTCATCTTTTTGCTTTTGTTCCTATTTGTTTCTGATTTTGTACAATCTTTTTGTTTTTAAATAACCATGACCTCGTTTAAGATATTCTGTTCATTGAATTTCATTTAAAAAAGATATTGGCACTGAATATATTGGCAACTGGTTTTCTTAGTCTTGCCCCAACGCAATTAACACAACACTTATGTAAACTGATATATAAGCATGTAAAGCAACTGATGCGCCGACAATCTCTATTTAACTTGCTGGTTTGGTATTACTCAAAGTTCTATGCAACAACAACAACAACAACAAATACAACAAAAACAACAACAACAACAACAACAACAGCATCAATTTGTCATCTATTCAATTTTATAATATATACAAATAACATGAACACAGTGAGCTGTGCGCAACATTAGCATGTGATAATGCAATTCACAATTCAAATATGTCATCAGTACACTGTATCAACAGCTCTGCACAGCGCGAAACTCACGTTGAATGTGGAAGACGGAGGCCGAAATGTGTTGATAATATTCTGGTCGGATTGCCCAGGTGGCCTTGCAGAAGCACGTCATTCCCACCTCGTTGCTGTCTTGAGGTGAGTTCACTGTGACCATACTGGAGACTGATGTCGCCGTGTCTTTGTCATCTTGGTCCGGAAGGTAAGGGTTAAAGCAGTAGAAGTGAACAGAATCAACCAAGGGTTTCCCGCCTGTCACTGTACAGGTCAGGTTGTCTCCCAAGTGGAGAAGGTCACGACCAGTGGGTTGATGCTGTATGACTGGCTTGCCGATGGGTGGATCTATAATTAAAGCACGATTAAAATCAGAAATTGAACATCCAAACACAGACAGATTGCCAACATTACAGAATCCAGAGTAAACACACATTTACAAAAAATAAAATAAAAAGAGTGCACATTTTGGGTCTTTGTTTACATGTGTGCAGAGTGTAGTGTAGGCACGTGCATGTCAAACAATTTTAATTATGTGAACCAGTTTGTTTGAATTCAGTACAACGAAAGAGGCAAACCAGCTACTATCTTTAATAACGTTATTCGTTCTATTGTCCCAATGCTCATACAGTTAGTAAAGCTCACGTACACGACAGGTTCAGTTGTATCTGTTTGGAGGCGTGTCTTCGTTGAGCTTTGTCAATTGAGCTTGTCACCTTGCATGTCACATTTCTCTGGTCGTCTGTTGCTGGCTTTGGTGCAAAGGTACAGAACCTCTGATGTTGTGGGTTCTCACAGGTGATTCCTGCCCAGCGGTATCTCGGAGATGGGTAGACATCGGTTGCGTTGCAAGTCAGATTGAATGTCTGTGATCCGTTAGTGACGAGGTGTGATGGAGCGACATGTACATACTTGTTGAAAGGACCAACTGTAGCAGAGAACAGGGACACACAACATTGCTTACACGTCTAAGCTGTGCATACAAAAATATTGCAACTAAAGCATTCGTGTCCGTGTCATTTCATTCAAAGTTTTAAAGCAATCTACAGGGTCCTTGCTGAAATACATCTTGTGTGTTAGATAGCCAAGTTGAGTGCCTTAAATGGCATAGGTGGTTTGAAGGCATGACACGGGAATTAATACTTTAGTAGAGGTACGAAAGTTCTTCCAATACTGTTTTGTGTTTCTATAAGTATAGTTTAGACTAACCAATCCACATATCATCTAATTTATCTAAGCAAAGCAACATCAGCATCAGTGCAATAACATGTAAAAGAGTTCATTATGACCTTAACCCTCCCCCAACACAACACACACACAAACACAGAAAAAGGGAGACAACACAAGATCAGATAGGATGCAATAACAAAACTAACGAGAAAAAGTAGAACATAGACACAACGTCATCTTAATCTTACACATGTAGTAGCCAAGCATACACTCGTTAAATGAACTACTCTGAATTGCGTCTCATGATGCTTGAGTTTTGTTCAATGCCTACAACAAAAGCAGTAGAACAAACACCGAACAAAACGAAAGAAAGAAACACACGAACAAACACAAAATGCACCCCAAATTAATCGTTTGTGACACAGTCCAAGTAAAATATGCAGAAGTGTAATCAAAGCACAAGCAAGCGTGCGAGCTAGCTAAAACTACTAATTGTTATCAGTAGACTTACACGCCACACGGACAGTATAGTTGACTTCTCCGACTGACGATTCATCAACCGTCACTCGACAGGTGTACTGTGTACCGTTGTCTTTACGTTGGACATGGCGCAGACGGAGGGCTTTGTTCTGGGAGTGGCCAACCCACGTAAAATTACAATGTTCTTGTATGTTCCCTACACAGCATCGACAGGTTTTGTCTCTGTTTTCCATTATGTACTGAGGACAGTTCGTTGTCACTCCACCTGCGAATAACCAGTGAGAGGCAAGTAGCCATAAAATGATAACGTCAGGCTCTGAAACTTACAACAATTTGTTCCGAGTTGTATCCAATAATGTAACCCACTGTGCGTGTGTGTGTGTGTGTGTGTGTGTGTGTGTGTGTGTGTGTGTGTGTGTGTGTGTGTGTGTGTGTGTATGTGTGCGTGTGTGTGTGTGTGTGTGTGTGTGTGTGTGTGTGTGTGTGTGTGTGTGTGTGTGTGTGTGTGTGTGTGTGTGTGTTTTTTGATTAATGAGCTGTTGAACAGAATGAAACACATGTATCACACATATTAGTCATATATCGAACCATCCATTCTCCAAAGCTAGCCGAATACAATGTTTGCTTTAGAAGCCAGAAATAGTAGTTAACTATTTTTTTATTTTTTGGGGACCTCAGTTGCAATCCTTATTTTCTTTTGTGGTTTTGTTTTTGGGGGCGGGGAGCATCCTTCTTTATTGCCCCCTTCTTTCCAATGACATTTACACCTTTTAGTCTAACGGTGGCAATGTGGGTTGGTTCCATCAGAGGCCGTGGTGATCATTGTAACGGTTTAAAGATAAGTTGCAAATCCTCGGAATTGTGTTTTGAAATGTGGCTGCAGATTCCACACTTGAAGAGAACTGAACATCCGGGATAAATAAGATTTTACAGATTTTGAGTAGTTGGCAAAGACGAAATTTAGGTTATTATGAAAAGTTGAGTGTTAATAAACGTTGTATTGTTCCTCATTTTGGTTTACGTAATGACGGCACTCTGCCTCCCAGAAGTTAACTTTCCGTACAATACAACAAGTCGCGTAAGGCGAAAATACAACATTTAGTCAAGTAGCTGTCGAACTCACAGAATGAAACTGAACGCAATGCAACGTCATCAAAGACATTAATCAAAAAAATGAAAAAAACGTATGGGGATATCATACCCAGGAACTCTCATGTCAAATTTCATAAAGATCGGTCTAGTAGTTTAGTCTAAATCGCTCTACACACACACACACACACACACACACACACACACACACACACACACACACACACTCGCACACACCACACACTGACACACACACACACACACACAGACACACACACACACGCACATACACCACGACCCTCGTCTGGATTCCCCCCTCTACGTTAAAACATTTAGTCAAAACTTGACTAAATGTAAAAATGCAGTCTTACCACCAGGTTGTGTCCACAATTCCTCACCGTGTGGCCCGGGTAGACTTTGACCAATGGCATTTGTAGCCCACACTTTAGCAAAGTAGCACGTGCTTGGCTGCAGGTCTGTGATGGTGGTGTTGAGCGTCGATCGTTTAACCACCACCTCTGTGTTGTTGTCTTCCTCCCCACACTTACTGCAAAACAAAATTAAACTGATGGAAAACAATGACCGATTTTGTTCTGAATAGTTGAAGCATATACCAGCTGTAAGTACAACGTTCACCTGCCATTACCATATACAGGGTGTCTAAAAAAAAAGTACCCGATTTTCTTTCAATAATAATAATAATAATAATAATAATAATAATAATAATAATAAATGAGCATTTATATAGCGCAGCATCATAACTTTACAATTATGCTCTTTGCGCTTGACACATTTAAAATTAAAACACAGTTATACAAGCATTTACATCTACATTCATAGTCAGCAACGCTTAATTAAAAGCATACACCATCAAACATACATTACAAAAGATTCTTCCACTAACTAAGTAATAAAAACATGAATAAAATAGGTAGTGAAAACAAGGAAATACCAGCTGAATACCCTTAATCAAACAGAACATGTTATCAACAATACTGAAAACAGCCCTAGATGTTTATATACATTATCACATTATCACTAAAACAACAAATACACTACATGTAGCCTACTGATGGACTGAGAAAACAAAATCAGGGGTTGTATTTCTTGAAGAGGTGCGTTTTAAGTGCTCGTTTGAATGTTTGGGGTGACTGAGAGTGGCGGATGTGAAAGGGGAAAAAATTCCATTGTGTGGGTGCGCAGAAAGTATGTTTTGGTTTTGGTGTGTGGAATGGTGAGGATGCGACAGTCAGAAGAGGCACGGGGTTGTCTTGCTGGAGAATAGACGGTGAGGAGTTCCGAGAAGGAAGCAGGAGACGAGCCAGACAAGAAGTTAAAGCAGAGGGTGGACAGTTTGTAGTCAATGCGGGATTGAATAGGTAACCAGTGCAGTGTGTGAAGTGGTGTTGCGTGATCTCGTTTTCGTGCTTTCAGAATGAGGCGTGCTGTCGAGTTTTGGACTTTTTGTAGTTTATGCACGAGGTACAGAGGACAGCCAGAGAGAAGAGAGTTGCAGTAGTCAAGTTTAGAAAGAACAAAGGCACAGACAAGAGTGTTAGTTGTTTGAGAGGAGAGTGTGTGGCGAATGGTGCTGATCTTACGAAGCTCAAAATAAGCTGCTCTACAGACTAAAGATATATGTTTGTTAAGGGTCATGTCAGATGAAAGGGTGAATCCAAGGTTTCTAGCTGATGGTGAGAAAAGAATGTCGGTGTTGCCTATTTGAACAGAAACAGGTTGGGGAGAGGGAAATGTAGTGTTCTTCTTTTTGCACAGTAAGACTTCAGTCTTATCATCATTCAGCTTAAGTTTGTTATTGACCATCTAAAATTTAACATCAGTGATGCATGTCTGAATGGTCTGGATGGCGGACACTGCTGTGCAGCACAGGCAAAATCCTCCCCTTTAGCTGCTCGCCAGCTGCTACCAGATACCCCCTGCTGCCAGACATTCCACTCCCACAGGGAAGGCGTCAGTCAGTGGCAGCTGTTGGCACCAGCAGGCTGGCCCTTCTTTGGCCCCTATTAAAAACCCTGGATGTTTACAATTTTCAGTGATCTATTGCAAGTGCTTGGACCTTTTTGGTTTCCCAGGATTAACTGTGTTAGTGAATTGAAACTTTAGAGTATGCACCAGAGCAACAATGTTTTTAGTTACCAGTATTCTAAATGGAGTTTTTATTGTTGAAAGAGAGCAGGGTTCTGAGTTTTATTCACATTTGTAGATGTGTTGTTGACAGTTTTGATGCTGTTACATGGGTTCTAACATACTATTCCTACTGTGTTTTGTGGTACCTGATTGTAGGTCTGTATTTTGAACTGTCATGAGCAGTGATGTGTAGGACTTAACTTTGGAAAAAAAATAGTTTCTTTAAGGACAAACTGTGATTTGTGCATGTGTGTGTTCATTTTCTGACTGGCAAAGGGACTTGAAAGATGGGTGTGGATTTTTTAGTTGTTTAAGTTCAGCACACTTCGTGATGGAAACTCTTCATACAAAAGAAGCACACTTGGAGAGACTACATTCTCTTTGTCGTGTATGTGGAGAAAGATCAAAAAAGAAATATGACACTCTAGTGAAATTGTGTAGGTATGCCACCGTAGAACTTCACAGCTATCATGGAATAAACATCATGCTTGACAACAGTGACATTCATTCTCAAACATTGTGCAAC
>NW_027126978.1:0-27585 GCF_037325665.1 Littorina saxatilis | reverse complement strand
GAGAGAGAGAGAGAGAGAGAGAGAGAGAGAGAGAGAGAGAGAGAGAGAGAGAGAGAGAGAGAGAGAGAGAGAGAGAGCTTTTCTCTACCAATTCAGGGCAGCAAGCAAGGTAGGATCTTTTCAAACTCTTGTTGTAGAGAAAACACACACACACACACACACACACACACACACACACACACACACACACTCTCTCTCTCTCTCTTTCTCTCTTTATTTGTCCCTCTCTCTCTCTCTCTCTGTCTCTCTCATAACACATTCTGGTTGGTACACAACTGACAAACATTTGTTACAGAGTGAACACTTGCAAAACAGATCAAACACTTTAATCAAATTCATATGCATGTACCGAAAAGATCTGTCACAATCAAGAGACTTAACGTTAATATACACTGAGCACTTAAACAAGTCACATCAAATACCCTTGAAGCAAACAGATTTTTTTAAAACCCAGCTCATCTGGGTTATGACTTGAATATCATTTTAAATGAATAACACTGTATTTGAATAATTATGGAATATCGCCCGAAAGACGTTACACATTTATTCAGGATATGCACACATTACAGAATAAGTGTTTCAATTCATACACAAGCATAAGCATGAACTTATTTTGTTCCCAGACGTTAATAACTGATAATAAAATCAATTACAAAAGAATGAAAAAATGATACTTATTAGAAGTAAATGAACAGTTCACATAAGTAGTAACTGAACAAAGAGTGAATACTTCAAAACAATTAGCAAAATTGATTGAACATGTATGTTCAAACTTTTTAAAGTTCAGTTTTAAATTGATTAATGCATTATACTCGTAAAATTATGAATAAATCCTCTATTTCCAGAAGAAAAAAAGTATTTAACACAAACTCTTCAAATTATTATAATTCTATTTCGAGTCAAAGTTACGCGGCTCGTGACGTGTTCAGCAATTCGAATAAATAGTTTGTGCACTGCCCAAAGTGAATAAATAATCCTAGTGTCAATGCAGCTTGTCATTTTTTATATGGCACAAATAATCACATAATATTATTTAATACACATTAAGAACTTGAAGCAAACACAGACAGAAAAAAAATGGAGCGACTTTTTCTCGAGATCATTACAAAAAAACAACTCCAACAAAGCAAAAAAGTATATACATTAGAGTACAAAGACTAAGCACTGTCCAGCAGTGTAGGTGTAAATTGTATATATTTGTATTTATAGAAATAACATAAAGATCACAAGGTTGCAGTTCTCACGAAACGTGATCCCCGGACGGAAAGACTTCATACTCAAAGGGTAGGACACATGATACTGGATTTACGAGTGTCTAATACTGCCACGATTCTTCGCCTGCAACAAAACAAAAAGAATATCCTTTGGTAATACGGTCTCAATAACGATATATTAGATTTTGTACTCTAAACAACAAATCCTAAATCTTTGTTCAGAAAAGCAATCAAGAACGTGTCATTTGTAAAAGGTTAGAGGATCAGGTAATGAATTAACATAAACACGTTTCATTGATATATTCTTACTTTCTTTTTGCGTAGCTCAATTTCCGCTTGCGGTTTTTTTAATCAATTTTATTATTATTATCCTTTTTTAATCGGACTAGACACTTTTTACTTATTGGTTTAGTCACCGAGACAGTCAACGGCAGATAGGGGGGGGGGGGGGGGTGGAGGGGTGTGTGTGGCGGCGGAAGGATGGGGGGAGACTGCGTGAAGAAAAGACAGATACCCTTCTAAAGGTTGTGCTGTTGGCTGATGTCGTGATTTTGCCGCGTACGATCTAATGGTCGCTGGTTTATTTTTTTTCTGGCGTGAATAATTTTTCCAGGTTCAATGTTGTATTTAGACGTGGCTTTTTTGTCTGTTCGTACAGCGGTGTATAAATCAAGAGTTGCCCGTTATGTTAAAGGTCACTTGATTGCATTGACTCAGGATCAGCTACCTCAAATGGAAATCCTGGGATCATTTTCGACCAAGCCGACTCCGCAGCTGGCTCGTACACAGTTGGTAACTTTCTCGTGCACACCAGCCCCAGTGTCGTATCTAAATGCGATGTAGTGCCAAAAGAAAAACTTCCATGTTCATGAAAAATAAAAATGGACATTAAAGTTTTTCTTATCTTATCTTATCTTAGGTAGCTGACCTGGGATGAATGCAGTCGATTTACCTGCGACGCATCTGGCAATTAACTATTCATTGAGACGCAATTTTAATGTGTGAGAAGAAATTGACGCAACTCACCACGGCATAGAGATTTGACGATCACATCGCTGGCGTAAGCGTAGTTGGAAAAGTCAAGGGCAGGCAACCGTATAACGTGAGCGAGCTTGGGCTCAGAAACCATGTCCTGAACCAGTTGTCCCCCTTGGCGTCCGGAAGTGACGACAAAGACCTCCACGTCATCGCCTCGGATCTTGGCGGCTTCTTGCGCCAACTGGGTGAGCTTGCTGGTACTGCTGGGGTCAAGAACGATAATCAGGACCTTCTTGGCCGAGACGCGGTGACCGTTCTTGGCAGAGAAGCCGGACATGCGAACGCTCTTTAGTACCCTGGTCATCTGGGACGTCTGCGAGCGGGTGACGCTGTTAACGTACTTGCCGAAAACCAAGGAGCTGGAAAGTGGTGCCGATTGCTGTTCCACGCAGTCGGGTGACGTCATCGTGCCCAATGTGACGTCAGTGTTCCAGGCGTCAAGGGTGGCGCTGACGCGGTGGAGGGTGGAGGTGATCTGGGTGGAGACGATCCCGCCCACCATACTGCTGTCGTAGGCCACGAGGACGTCGGCGTTCTGCAGGTAGCACTCTGTAACACAGAGAAATCAATCATGAAATACAAAAAAGAATAGAAATATGACAAAAAAAGAAAGAACAACTCATGTAGACCAACAGAACAAAATGACTGTCTGTGAGAAGATCGAGTTGTTTTAAACTATACAAATAAACATACACACATACAAACACAAACATTGTTACATTGTTATTCTCTTAGATGCCAGAAGAGCGGTTCTGCATAACGCTCATTAACTCTATTTCACATGTCGTATGCATTTATAGAGCGTTTACTTCCCTTTGCTTCTCAGATCCTAAAATAGCTTTCTGCCTCATTTGTTCGGTTAATGCTACTCTTACACTGTGCCGAATTGCCCTTGAGAATAGAATTTTCCAATAATTCACAATGATCGGGACATGGTCGCAAGACATTCGTAAATGTTCTTAACCATTCGCCACCATTCGTCTCTAGCTCTTGTTTTGAACATAGCAACATGTTCCTAATATTCGCAAAGAAGTCATAATTATTCTTTTTTGCAACGTACTTGTAAGATTTCGCAAGACATTCGTAATCATCGCAATGTATTCGTAACGCTCACAAGGCATTCACAACCATTCGTTATGCCTGTCTCACACTGTGCTGAATATCCTTGCGAACATTACGTAATCATCGCAATGTATTCGTCAGGCTCGCAAGGCATTCGCAAACATTCGTTATGACTGTCTTACACTGTGCCGAATATCCTTGCGAATATAGATTCGTATGCATTCGCAATGATGAGTAGACATTCGCAAGCACTCGCAACCATTCGTAAGACATTCGCAAGGATTCGTAAGGCTTCGAATGGTCAATATTTGTCCTGTCCATTAGTCTCTTTTTTTGGCCAAATACAACATGTTCATAATACACATTTCTTGCGAATGTCTTACGAATAGTTGCGAGTGCTTGTGAATGTGTACCGATCATTGCGAATGCCTTGCGAGCGCTACGAATACCTTTACAATTATTACGAATGGCTTGCGAATACTGAAGAATATGCATTCCTTGCGAATATTAGGAGCATGTTGCTAATATTCGCAACAAGAGACGAATGGTGGCGAATGGTTAAGAACATTTACGAATGTCTTGCGACCATGTCCCGATCATTACGAGTTATTGGTGAATTCTATTCGCAAGGGAAATTCGGCACAGTGTAAGAGCAGTAATACGAACAATGCGAATTGCATAATCGCTTTATTGGTATAATTATTGCAAGCACTCGCAAGGCCACTCGCAACGTTCGTAATACATCCGCAAGACATTCGTATATGGATTTGTATGCATTCGCAATGATCGGTAAGGCTTCGAAATTTCAATATTTTGTCATGTCCATTCGTCTCTTTTTTTGCCGAATACAACATGTTCATATTCGCAAGGATATTCGGCACAGTGTAAGACAGGCTTAAGGTTCTCACATGTATGATCATTTCGAGACAACCTTGTAATAATTTTTGTGTTTGTTCGTTAACTTGAAAAGAGTCTTGATCTATGCACTATGTCAGGTCAGGAATAAAATCTGGTTCTTGTGTATGACAGCGTGGGTAAGTAATAGAGTGCCTTGGGGAATGAGGGATATATGTGAATGCGTTATATATTGTGTGTAAAAAATGTCTGTTTGTCTGTCTGTCTGTAAAAAATTCCATTTCAAACGGCAGAAATTAATATGTAAGCGCCTAGGGCTATATCTAGATTAGGCGCATAAAAATGATCACAATAATAATAATAATAATAATAATAATAATATATGAGCTTGCGACGATGATACTTTAAGACAAGTGTCACCAATGTTTATTTTCAAAGTGACGTTAAATAAACGATTTTTAACATCAGCGAACATCTTTCTTTTTTTTAGGATGAAAGTCGCTTGTTCAATCCATTACTTGTTATTCTCTCAGGTGCCAGAAGCATGGTTCCGCATAGTTCTCACTTGCTGTGTTGCACATGTCGTGTGCATTTGGAGCGCTTAATTCACTTTGCTTTGCTTTTCAGTTCACCAATCTGTTACAATTAGTTATTTGATCATCAGTGCACGAATGCCATACGGACAGTAAACGCTGGGTCTATGAAGCCAGACGAATTAATTGCACAAAAATGATATCAGCCTCTCGGATATCATCTGTCAATATTTTCCACGCCAGAAGCGTAAATGAGAAAACAAAAGAATGCAAAAAGACCAAAAATGAGTCCATGTTCTAAAATGCACGTAGCTAATTATCACAGTGCCAAGAAAAAACTCACAGCGAGAAAACAAAACGCTTAATACCTGTCAGCATTTTGTCTTGTTTCTGAACAAGAACAGAGAGAGATAGGCCAAAATGGGGGTGGTAGCGACATTAAGAAACAAGTCGCGTAAGGCGAAATTACTACATTTAGTCAAGCTGTGGAACTCACAGAATGAAACTGAACGCACTGCATTTTTTCACAATGACCGTAGTCCGCCGCTTGTGCATAACGGAGTGAAACTGACGAGCCTGTTCAGCGCGGTATAGTGGTTTCGCTGTGCTGCATAGCACGCTTTTTATATTTAGTCAAGTTTTGACTAAATATTTTAACATCGAGGGGGAATCGAAACGAGGGTATGGTGTATGTGCGTGTGTCTGTGTGTGTGTCTGTGTGTGTGTCTGTGTGTGTGTGTAGAGCGATTCAGACTAAACTACTGGACCGATCTTTATGAAATTTGACATGAGAGTTCCTGGGTATGAAATCCCCGAACGTTTTTTTCATTTTTTTGATAAATGTCTTTGATGACGTCATATCCGGCTTTTCGTGAAAGTTGAGGCGGCACTGTCACGCCCTCATTTTTCAACCAAATTGGTTGAAATTTTGGTCAAGTAATCTTCGACGAAGCCCGGGGTTCGGTATTGCATTTCAGCTTGGTGGCTTAAAAATTAATTTATGACTTTGGTCATTAAAAATCGGAAAATTGTAAAAAAAAATAAAAATTTATAAAACGATCCAAATTTACGTTTATCTTATTCTCCATCATTTGCTGATTCCAAAAACATATAAATATGTTATATTCGGATTAAAAACAAGCTCTGAAAATTAAATATATAAAAATTATTATCAAAATTTTTTTTTCGAAATCAATTTAAAAACACTTTCATCTTATTCCTTGTCGGTTCCTGATTCCAAAAACATATAGATATGATATGTTTGGATTAAAAACACGCTCAGAAAGTTAAAACAAAGAGAGGTACAGAAAAGCGTGCTATCCTTCTTAGCGCAACTACTACCCCGCTCTTCTTGTCAATTTCACTGCCTTTGCCATGAGCGGTGGACTGACGATGCTACGAGTATACGGTCTTGCTGAAAAAGGGCAGCTACTTGACTAAATATTGTATTTTCGCCTTACGCGACTTGTCTGTACCTCTCTTCGTTTTAACTTTCTGAGCGTGTTTTTAATCCAAACATATCATATCTATATGTTTTTGGAATCAGGAACCGACAAGGAATAAGATGAAGTTGTTTTTAAATCGATTTCGGAAATTTAAGTTTGATCATAATTTTTATATTTTTAATTTTCAGAGCTTGTTTTTAATCCAAATATAACATATTTATATGTTTTTGGAATCAGGAAAGGATGTAGAATAAGACGAACGTAAATTTGGATCGGTTTATATAAAAAAAGTTATTACAATTTTCAGATTTTTAATGACCAAAGTCATTAATTAATTTTTAAGCCACCAAGCTGAAATGCAATACCGAAGTCCGGCCTTCGTCGAAGATTGCTTTACAAAATGTTCAATCAATTTGATTGAAAAATGAGGGTGCGACAGTGCCGCCTCAACTTTTACAAAAAGCCGGATATGACGTCATCAAAAGTATTTATCGAAAAAAAGAAAAAAACATCCGGGGATATCATTCCCAGGAACTCTCATGTCAAATTTCATAAAGGTCGGTCCAGTAGTTTGGTCTGAATCCCTCTACACACACACACACGCACAGACACAAACACACCCACACATACACCACGAACATCGTCTCCATTCCCCCTCTATGTTAAAACATTTAGTCAAAACTTGACTAAATGTAAAAAGAAGAAAACCCGCTTTGTCTGGCTTTTCTGGGTATTGTGTTTTAAGCAAAAACGATGTCACGGTTTTTAAACTTTCCTTTTTACATTTAGTCAAGTTTTTACTAAATGTTTTAACATAGAGGGGGAATCGAGACGAGGGTCGTGGTGTATATATGTATGTGTGTGTGTGTGTGTGTGTGTGTGTGTGTGTGTGTGTGTGTGTCTGTGTGTCTGTGTGTGTGTGTGTGTCTGTGCGTGTGTGTGTGTGTAGAGCGATTCAGACCAAACTACTGGACCGATCTTTATGAAATTTGACATGAGAGTTCCTAGGAATGATATCCCCGGACGTTTTTTTTTCTTTTTTTCGATAAATACCTTTGATGACGTCATATCCGGCTTTTTGTAAAAGATGAGGCGGCACTGTCACACCCTCATTTTTCAATCAAATTGATTGACATTTTGGCCAAGCAATCTTCGACGAAGACCGAACTTCGGTATTGCATTTCAGCTTGGTGGCTTAAAAATTAATTAATGACTTTGGTCATTAAAAATCTGAAAATTGTAAAAAAAATAATTTGTTTAAAAAACGATCCAAATTTACGTTCATCTTATTCTTCATCATTTTCTAATTCCAAAAACATATACATATGTTATATTTGGATTAAAAACAAGCTCTGAATATTAAAAATATAAAAATTATGATCAAAATTAAATTTTCGAAATCAATTTAAAAACACTTTCATCTTATTCCTTGTCGGTTCCTGATTCCAAAAACATATAGATATGATATGTTTGGATTAAAAACACGCTCAGAGAGTTAAAACGAAGAGAGGTACAGAAAAGCGTGCTATCCTTCTCAGCGCAACTACTACCCCGCTCTTCTTTTCAATTTCACTGCCTTTGCCACGAGCGGTGGACTGACGATGCTACGAGTATACAGTCTTGCTGAAAAATTGCATTGCGTTCAGTTTCATTCTGTGAGTTCGACAGCTTGACTAAATGTTGTATTTTCGCCTTACGCGACTTGTTTTTTTTCTTTGCGCTTGTTTAATTTTTAGACGTGTGTGCCTGTTTTGTTAAAGTTTTCTCTCGCTCATTTTATTTTAACATTTATTACTTATGCTTTTCTCTCTCTCTCTCTCTCTCTCTCTCTCTCTCTCTCTCTCTCTCTCTCTCTCTCTCTCTCTCTCTCCACATCAACAATATCTGCATGTGCATATTTAAAGGCACATGTACTCATGACAAATGTGTGACAGCCCTTAAACAGCCCTTACATTTTCTCTTAGGTTGTTTTAGACAAAATCCGGAAATAACTCTCCTTTGTTTCCGTTGAAAAACACACCCACCATGGAGTTTGATGAAGGCGTTATTAAAATCAACAAGTCAACCCACGAATCTTCCATCATTAATTTCACCCATCCACTCATAAAAACACCCACCCATCCACTCATCAACCCATCCATCCGCAAACACATCCCTCACTCACCCCTTGAAGAGTCGCCATCCTTGAGCGGTTTGACAGGGGGAAACAAGGTGGCCTTAGAACCGCACGTGCGCGCCGCCAGCAAGGCCTTCTTTGAGGTCAGGGAATTGAAATCGTCGACCATCAGCACGAAGTCCTCAGAGGGCTGGGAGGCCACGGCATGGAGCTCGGCGGTGTCCACGCCCTCCCCGATGCCCACGGCGAAGAGAGTGATGCCGTCGTTATGGGCCGCACGAGCCACGTGGACCGTGGCGTTGGGATCCTTGGACTGTCCGTCGGTGAGCAGGATGAGGATCTGGTTGACGTCTTTGCGACCTGTTTGTGGCAGATGAAAAAGTTTTAGAATGGAAGAGTTATGGTAGTTTTTTTGGTTGTGCACTGGAGAAATGAAAGGGGAAGGGCGACTTTCTTGTAAGCGTTGTGATCGTTCTCAATCAATCAATCAATCAATCAATCAATCAATCAATCAATCAATCAATCAATCAATCAATCGATCAATAGATCGATCAATCAAACAATCGATTAAATTGACAAATCACAACACTTAATAGACTCATGTGCGGCTCGGTAAACTATGGTCATTTAAGGGCAAGTAGGTGGACATTACTGAGGGTGGATTACTTTGATGTTCTCAGATTACTCTTATTTTGTACTCACCTTCACGAAAGAGATTCATACGGGCTTGCTGGATGGCTTCAGCAGTGTAGGTCAAACCAGGCGTGTATAGGACGTTGTCTTTGTTCACCGCCTGAACAAAGAGAAATATACAGGTCTCATTTACTGATAGGCTTATTTCAAATGTTCATGTGGTACTCCTTTTGTGTGTGTGTGTGTGTATTTTTACTCATATTCTTACGCAAATCGTTTTATACCGCATGCGGATTTGGATTCGTTTTGCAGAGCAAAACAGAAACGAGAAGCTGTTTCTTTGCAAGCAGAGAGGGAAAACAAAAACAATTTTCCCTGAAGTAAATAGCAAATAGCTTGCTCTGTTAGCTTCATGGACATTGACACACAGTTCATGTATATAAATATTCATTTGCAATACAAGCTAACAGTCTCTGCGTCGATCCTGATGTCATTTCAAACACTTTGTAAGAAGCACATACCTTCAGAAGTTCGTCTTTGTGCACGTGCGAGTCGAGGCCGAAGACAGTGCGGGGTGTGTCACTGAAAGTGATGACGCCAACACGGGTGCTTTCTCTGCTGACGTCAAAGATGTCGATGACGTCACGCACGAACCCCAGCACGTTCGTCTGGAAGTCGTGGATCCAGATACTGCTGGAGGAATCCAGCACGAAATACACGTCAGCTGGTCGGTTTAAGCACGCTGAAAGGATATATTGAAACACCACGATTAGCACATGTGCTATATTGGCACCGCCAGTATAATGTAAGGAAAAACAGCAAAAGTAGAGTAGCCATTTTGAATAACATTGAAAAAACAAACTTCTAACTTAGTTCCAAAACCCGGAAACAATTAACTGGCAAAGAGGTTCACCCGTTCATCATTAGTTTGTTTTACCACAGAGGTTCACTTACCGACAGTGTCTACGTCCCCTTGTGGGCCGTCGTTCATGTTGGGATCTTTTTTGGTGGTTGTTGAGGCTTCGGTCGTGGTTGTTGTTGTTGGGGTAGTTGTGGTGGTGGTAGGAGTTGTGGTCGTGGTGGTAGGCGTGGTCGTGGTGGTCGTTGGTGTGGTTGTGGTAGTCGTAGGCGTGGTGGTCGTGGTCGTTGGTGTTGTCGTGGTGGTCGTAGGTGTAGTGGTCGTGGTCGTTGTGGTTGTTGTGGTTGTTGTTGGTTCTGGAGTTGTTGTTATTTGCACTGTAATAAAACAAGACAATGCAATACATATTTAACTGATAGGGAGTGTCCTGCCCTTTAATTCCAACATACTGTGTATATCAAGTCTGAAAATACCCCCCCCCCCTCTTCCAGCCACTAACACTCTAAACAGAAGTGTTCCGATTTTGAACACATTTCTGTAACAATAGAGGTTTTGAATACTTTGTGAAATACTCCATAGTTCTACTAGCAAAAGAGACACACACAATAAACACATAGTGTTCAAAGTGTTCATTTGAACAGTAGTGAACACTATGTGAGCTACGTTTGCCATTAGAACTATGGACAATTCCACAAAGTCTTCACAACTTGTTAGAGAAATGAGCTTCTGTTTAGAAAGAATCCAAACCCAACAAAATCGTTTTCGAACAATATCTACAGACACACTGGGCTAGTTCTAACTATGCATTAGATTATAAAATTGTATTCTGTGTAGACCCTTCCACCAGCATCTTAGACCACTCTTTGTACATTTTCTTTTAATAGATGATTGTCATTTGTTTTACCTCATGTCTGCCCTGCGTGTGATGGTGTGATCGTGACTGCTGTAGTGTGGGCGCGTGTGTGTTGGTGTGTATGTCAGTGTATGTGTGGGCGTGTGTGTGTGTGTGTCAGTGTGTGTGTGGGTGTGTGTGTGTGTGCGTGATTTTACCAACACTACGCGAAATTCCTTGTGCTTTAAATGTTTTTTAATGTCACTTGGCTCAATAAATACTGTATTCTGTATTCTGTACAAACAAACACAATATCCCCTCTTACCTTTGCAAGTTCTATTGACCAGCTCGCTCTTAATGCTGTCAAGAGCCTGGAAGTTGGTGACCTCAAACACGAACTCTCCGCTGGGCTGGCTGGCGATGTCCTTCAGCTGTTGAACGTTCACTTTGTTCCCTACACCGATGGCGAAGATGGCGGCCCCGTGACCCCTCAAGGTCGCGGCGGCCTGCATGGTGGCCTTGACCTTGCGTGACGCGCCGTCCGTGATGACGATGACGATGCGTGACGTGTTCTGGCGGGCCCCCTTGTCCTCCTTGAACAGGTTCAGGTCGACGAACTCTAAGGCTTCGTGCGTGTCGGTGTTCCCTCCTCTGGATTCGATCTGTTGAGAAATGGAAGTAGAGGGGTTATCTGGTGTTCTAAAAGTTGATGATATTGAGGACAAGAGTTGATTTTGTTGACAAATATGAGTAAAGTGATCAAATTTAATGATGTCCTAGAACAAAATAGATTGAATTAAATGTTATCAAAATGATAGAAAAAGAAACTAGAGAAAGATAAACACGCACTTGTTATGAAGTTTGTATCGACTTTCGACCCAAAGTCACAACTAATTTGAACCTGTTCGCAGTGAAACTAAAAGCACACCAATACAAAACATGAGCAAACGTTATAAAATGCAGTCACTCAAAACACCAACTCAAAATAGTCACCTTAGCAACTCTCTCCAGCAGTTGGTCCTTGTCCATGAACTGGTTGAGGTGGAACTCCAACCACACCTCGTCACTGAAGGTGACCGCGCCCACCCTGGCTTGATCCACTCCGGGTCCCACGTGCAAACTGTCCACCACCTCGTGTACGAAGGTCAGCATGTGCTCCCTGAAGTGCTTGGGCCAGATGGACGACGACACGTCCAACACGAAAACCACGTCGGCCGCTTTGCCTCCGCAAGATCTAGAGTTCAGTGGCTTGGCTTCCAGCAAAATCGCCAGGGAGAGAGCGATCTGAAAACATGTATAATATTGTACTTTTATACTCAATGTACTTTCCTTTCCGTGCATACCAGTTTGCAAATCGTGATAGGCTGTTGCCCGGAATGAGATTTTCCATCCACTTGGAAATTTACTAAATCAGAGGAACAATGGTGACCGCGCGTGAGAGCGATGAATAAAAAGACCAAAAATATTGTCTAACGTATGAACGAAGAATACGGAACAAATAACGGCTCAAGAAAGTAAAACAAAAGCTTGGAAATTGGCACACACTTACAAGACAGATACAAAACGACAAAAGGGTACAGTCAAGGTGATTATGACGAAAGCAGAAGAACAATGATCTTTTTATTAATTTACTGAAAGTCCACAGCCTGGCTGTGCTGTATGCAGTGTGGGATTTTTTTGTCACATTAACTTCGTAGCTGAAACCTTTGTCGACCTGCGACTTTAATTCTGCAAGAAGTACGTCGAGAAGTTGGGCAAGTGGTACCCACACTCGGTACTGGTAGCAGTCCGGCTGTTGTTTTTCAATGTGAAAAAATCTCCCATCCCATGTAAACACCTGGATTTGTAATACTGGTCGTATACAGATATCTTGAAATAGCATTTCTGGTATTTCTGGCGTTGTCAAATTACGAAAAGCACAGCAAAAACAAAAGTCTAGATGATAGGCTTCTAAAGTAAGCAGAAAGAAAGCGGTTAGAGAAGGAAAAAAACAGGGAAAAACAGCACCGACTTCAAAATGAGAAATAAAGTGTGACATTTTGGTGTCAAAACAGTGAAGGTGGTCACGTCAACAGAAAAAGTTAAAAAAAAAAAGACTTTGTAATATGATACTGCCTATGAAGACAAAACCTACAATATTGAAATAATTATGATAATAGAACTTAAAATATGACTCAATACAAAAAAAGCAAACAAAACACAAGAATAAAGGAGCAGTTCACCGAATAATGATTCTTTTTCTAGACGATGATATAGAGGATAAGATCTGGCATGGAACACAAAAATGAGCAAGAATAAATCCACCGCTACCACCTGAGCAACTAGAGAAATATCATCCCACAAAAACTTACCATCAATCCTGTCATTACTGCTGCAATGTTCATGGTGTTTGTCTGCCCTTTCCTTGCTCCAAATGTACCGTTGCCTGTGGGAGTTTCAAGAGCTAAATGTCAAACTCGTTCTCAAAACCGTCCTTTTTTGCAATAAATGTGTTCAAAATAATAATTTTTTTGGCCAGCTAAGATTTCTCCGAATTGAGCTGCTGGATTTGTTTAAAGAAAATTCAGTGTTATATATACTCTCCCCGGCCTGAGTCTTTGGTCACAGATATTTAGTTCATTGACGTTGAGACACTCCGTCTGACGTCACGTTTCATTCATAGCCCACGCACAGAATACTTGAAAATGGGCGGATCTACTGTTCATATAAGGATGTTACGTTTCCTAATTGATTCATTTAGGCGGGGTCCCTGCCGAATATGGAAGGCTTACTACGAGCGTGGGACGTAATTCGTGCGGAAATGAGTGTAACCTTGTTTGACCTTTGAAATACTATGGCTGCTGCTGGCAAATTCTGATAAAGGCCACACCAAGAAACAGCGTCTCCGCTCAACTGAAATGGTCCGAGGGGAAGTCCGAAGGTCTAGTAAAGGCGTCTTTTTGTTCGTTCATGGGCTGAAACTCCCACGGCTTTTACGTGTATGACCGTTTTTACCCCGCCATTTAGGCAGCCATACGCCGCTTTCGGAGGAAGCATGCTGGGTATTTTCGTGTTTCTATAACCCACCGAACTCTGACATGGATTACAGGATCTTTTTCGTGCGCACTTGGTCTTGTGCTTGCGTGTACACACGGGGGTGTTCGGACACCGAGGAGAGTCTGCACACAAAGTTGACTCTGAGAAATAAATCTCTCGCCGAACGTGGGGACGAACTCACGCTGACAGCGGCCAACTGGATACAAATCCAGCGCGCTACCGACTGAGCTACATCCCCGCCCAGTAAAGGCGTCAACTCGTAGCGAAAATCTGTGGGAATTGTCTGACCTTCATGAGTTACCTTTGTGTACTTCTCATGCGCAGCTCCGACAATGCCCGTATTAATCCAAATTCGTCAGCATACTAGGCCTAATTAAGAGATCACCTCAATCGTGAATCAGGATGAATGTTTTAATAGCAACATTTTGATCGCAGGCTAGATTATAGTTTCAAGATTTGAATGTCAAGAAAAAGATAGTCATCGCAGAGACACGAACTCAACGGATCCTTTCATTAGTGAATCATGCAATCATTTTCTCGAAAATACTCTGCACCTATGTTTGCTGACAAATTAAATGAGTGTGAACTGAGAAACGTCCTTCCCTTCATCGTTGAAGTCCCGATTCCGTTCATCTTAATTTTGTTTGTTTAGTACTGACGAATACACCTACGTCTATCAATCAATGTGAATGCGTGATGTATTGTGTTAAAAAAAAATTCCATCTCACACGGCATAAATAAATCCCTGCGCCTTGAATATTCAAGGCGCAGGGATTTTATTTATGCCGTGTGAGATGGAATGTTTTTACACAATACATACGCATTCACATCGGCCAGCAGATCGCAGCCACATCGGCGCATATCCTACTTTTCACGGCCTATTATTCCAAGTCACACGGGTATTTTGGTGGACATTTTTATCTATGCCCATACAATTTTGCCAGGAAAGACCCTTTTGTCAATCGTGGGATCTTTAACGTGCACACCCCAATGTAGTGTACACGAAGGGACCTCGGGTTTTCGTCTCATCCGAAAGACTAGCACTTGAACCCACCACCTAGGTTAGGAAAGGGGGGAGAAAATTGCTAACGCCCTGACCCAGGGTCGAACTCGCAACCTCTCGCTTCCGAGCGCAAGTGCGTTACCACTCGGCCACCCAGTCTAGTAGATGAAACCCTTTGGATTCTAAGAATTCAGATCTGTAATCTAGCATTTGTGCAACGATTTTCTCGAAAATACTCTGTTTCTACGTTTGCTGATAAATTAAATGAGTGTGAACAGAGAAACGTCCTTCTCTTCATCGTCGAAGTTCCGATTCAGCTAATCGTCAATTTTGTTTTAGTATTGACGGATACGTGTACGTCTAGCAGATGAAACCCTGTGGATTCTAGGAATTCAGATCTGTAATCAATTTACCATCCGACCCGGCTTCACATGGTATACCCAAGGGCGGATCTGGGGGGGGGGGGGGGTTACACGGGTTACGTACCCCCCCCCCCCCCCCCCCCCCAAAAAAGAGGTAATTTATTGGCTCAGGATGCACCAGATAGCTCTATTTTGCTTCTTTGGATAAAAAATATTCCGGGGGGGGGGGGCATGCCCCCGGACCCCCCTAGAGGCTTAGGCGCCTTCGGCGCCGTCAACTTGTATCTTCGCAGTCATTTTGTAACCCCCCCCTCCAAAGTGAATTGATCCGCCCTTGTATACCAGCATCTTTCCACCTGGACAAATAGCCTACCAAAAATCAAGCGCCTGGGTGCTTTTCGTGCAGACTGCCTTTTTTTTTTTAACGCAGAATTGTATTCGAACGTGTCACTCTGCTACATAAATTCAACAATATGTGTGTGTGTGTGTGTGTGTGTGTGTGTGTGTGTGTGTGTGTGTATGTGTGTGTGTGTGTGTGTGTATGTGTGTGTGTGTACGTGCGTGCGTGCGTACGTGCGTGCTTGCGTGCGTGTGTGTGTGTGTGTTTCAAGAGAGAGAGAGGGTTTGAGATAGAGAGAACTGAGAGGCGGGGGCGAAGGGAGGGTGAAGCCGCTGGGGGGGGGGGGGGGGGGTGGGCAAGAACCATAACTGAGTTTCCCCTGTCAGCACGGAAATCGTGTGGACTTTGAAAGAGACAGAATGCATGCGAAAATTATTTCCAGCTGACCAAGAATGTTTCCACTACAACTGTCACAGTCATCATCGAGTATCTTCGGTAGACATCAAACCACCGGGAAAAAAACCTGCGATCATGACGTCAGAATGAAAGGCTCGGCGGCGGTTTCCGGTGTCTATTAAGGGACAACAACCGGACATTATTAGCTGTCATTGTAAATTAATTTTGCCTGAACCCCTTAAATCCGGTAAGTCACATCACACGAATTGTAAGTCCAGGCGACATTTGACAAAATAAATCTGGATTGAGTTATTAGAAGTAATCCTTTCCTGTTTTTGCCTGCACCTGTTCCGTTCTGTAGTCATTGTAACGCAATGTCATTTCCCAGAATTACACGGATGCCGCACAAAGTGACAATATAGAAAATCGCACTAAAATAGTTATGCAAGAAAATCGACTGTGTAAAACTGATCTGTCAGGGTTGGGCAACACAAATAAGTGATCGCGCAAGGCGTTTTCATGAGCTGGAATAAACTAAACTCCATAAAAAGCGTACCCCCAAAATCGACCTGTCAAAAACGTAAGGTATTTATCTTTTTTTTAAACGACGAAAATTCAGAATAGGCACAACCTGGCAACTTTTACATGCGAGGAGAAAACCAGATCAATTATCTATGCAGGACAGGTTGTTGTGTTTCGATATTTTGCGTTTTGTTGGTGTTATGTCATTTCTACTGATGCAGATGTCGATCGCATGGGCGGTTAAAAAGGGGAGGATTTTGCGTCAATTTTGAGGGGTATCATGCCAAAAAGCGCTGTAGCAATGACCCGGTGGATTGCTTTGAAACTTTTAGGATTGTATGCCTACATACGAGACATATAATTGGTAAAGTTTTGTATCTTTACAGATAATGTTTTTAGATATTATGCAAACTTCCGGAAAATGTTTTAAAACTCGTCATAGGTTTGTGGGCTACCATTAAAAAAAATCATGACGTTGCATGCATACAAACAAACGAATGTTACAAATACTGCCAACATTTCATTTACATACAGACACTTGTTTCCATTTGCTAGTCCTGTAAACACGATCGAGTTCTTTTGGACGATAACTGTGCTACAGCGATGCCCGGTCATGCGTGACCACAGCATGTTTTGAGAGTCACTAAAAGCGATTACCTCTGTCAATATAAAACTAGTCCAAACGTACCTACATTTTTATGTGTTTACATGACTGGCAAATTTCCGCCAGTGGTCATACTCAAATGAAACTTTGGCAGTATGTGTAAAAATAATTTGTCTGTATGCATGCGAAGTCGTGTTGTTTTTGTTTTTGTACATGTAAGCACACTAAACTGTGGCGGGTTTTAAAACATTTTCCCGACGATTGCATTTCATTACAACACATATCTGTAATGATTTTTGTATTGGTACCTTACGTTTTTGTCAGGTCGATGTTGGTGGTACCCTTATTAGAGCGGCGGTCACGTGACCCCTGAAAAAAATCTTTGATCCGAAAAGTGTGCCAGATAGCGAAGTGGACGGCGTTTAATAGAATTGGAATGAAAAGTTTGATTGAATTCACACAGCAATGATTGTTTTAGTTGGGGTACAATATTGAATGCAATAATTTTGTCGCCGAGTTTATGATAATATCGAGTCACTAAACGGGGAAATAAAGTCGCCACGACTGACTACAAAAGATTTCCAAAAGTTATCAATAGACTTTGACGTGTAAATGACAGGTTTAAGTATAAAATACATGCTTTACATGCAACGTGCAACCTAGAAATGCGGGTATGTAAATTAGGAGACACTGATGTCTAGACAGTTTTAGCGCAACAAATACAGCTTAGGTATTACATTAAAGGCAGAGTAAGCCTCCCGTAAACCATCACAGATACGGTCAGGCTTTTACACACAGTACAAACACCCTTTCATTTAAACACTCACCAATTGAGAACATCCTAGGTGCCCTCCGTAAAGAGCGAACAATTTTCAAAGAATTTATTTTTGCGTGGTTTATCTTACCCCTGAGCCATCGTGAACCCGTGTGATCCAGTTTTCCCTTTTCACAATGCAGTCGTCATAGTTAGTCATTTGAATGCGACTCGACGTGAGCTTATCTACAATAGCACGTTTTTTTATGCACGAAACAACGGCTGTGGTTCACAAGAACTCTAGCGATGGCTTGTGACTGTTGAGAGGAACGGCGATTTGCACTGATAAACCGGCCGTCGTCTGCTACGACCCTTGCGTGACCCTGCTTCCGGGCTTTTCTTTTTTTAAACTTTCACAACTTCGAATTGTTCTGATCTTGTCTTGATGAAAAACGAATTCTTTTATGATTAAAGAATGTTTGTGTAACAAGCTGTCAATTTATTATTTAGATTTTAAAAGTTAGGTCTAGCGCAAAAACGAGGCGCCGTTGTTGTTAACGGAACAAGTCTACGAAAATAAATTCTTGGAAAATGTCTCACGCTCGACAGAAAGCAGCCAGGATGTTCCCGTTCGGTGAGCGTTCAAATGGAAGTATGCTTGTACTGTATTTAGACGCTCGGGGAGCTCTGTGATGGTTTACGGGAGGCTTACTGTGCCTTTAATAAGTATGCTCAGTTTGTAATATTATCCTGCCTGATGGAAGAGTTCAGACTGAGTTCACTGATTAGATGCAACATGCTCAGCTTTGCATGATTATTATCTTGCTCGTTCCAGCGCCCGTGTTATATATAGTGATGTGTTCTTAAAGGCCCAGTCTGCCTCAAATGGTTTACAGAACTATTAAAATCTTCTCACGAAAAAAACTGTTCTAACCGTATGGAACACACTTTCAACAGCATTTAATAGCATTAAATGACAGAGTTCGTTTGAATGGCTATTTAGCTTGCGTAAAACACACACCAGATTTCGTGGTTTATTTTACCCCTGAGACATCGTGCACCCGTGTGATCCACTTTCCTTTTTTCACAATTTAGTCGTCAGTTTGTGATTTCAACGCGACTCGCTGTATCTGCAATAGCAAGTTATTGTGTACCTCTGAATCTAAAATGCAGGGAGTAAAGGAAGTAGTCTCTGAATGTTAATTGCACTTCTGAGCGTTGAACGGCGGATATAAAAAGTTATTACGGGACAAGCGCGCGGATCACTTCCGGAAAATCTCTCCGTTTTGAATTAACTGGGCCACCATTAACATTCATAAAAAAAATTCATCAGCATCACAATGTTGCATTGTGCGCATTTTCTTTGGTGGAAGTTGATGGGGGCTTGGCGAGATTACTAAGCCAGCCTTGAAGGCCAATTATGTCGGCCTCAAGTTTGTGTAGGCGTCTTGACTTAATTGGGAACATAAATGACTGTTCTTACTGACTGAGCACGCTATCTAAGTTCCCTCTACCGATCCCTGTTTCTGTCCGTCTGTCTGTCTGCATGTGTCTGGTTTTTACATTTAGTCAAGTTTTGACTAAATGTTTTAACATAGAGGGGGGAATCGAGACGAGGGTCGTGGTGTATGTGTGTCTGTCTGTCTGTCTGTGTGTGTGTGTAGAGCGATTCAGACTAAACTACTGGGCCGATCTTTATGAAATTTGACATGAGAGTTCCTGGGTATGATATCCCCGGATTTCTTCATTTTTTCGATAATAACCTTTGATGACGTCATATCCGGCTTTTTGTAAAAGTTGAGGCGGCACTGTCACACCCTCATTTTTCAATTAAATTGATTGAAATTTTGGCAAAGCAATCTTCGACGAAGGCCGGGGTTTGGTGTTGCATTTCAGCTGGGTGGCTTAAAAACTAATGAGTGAGTTTGGTCATTAAAAATCGGAAACTTGTAATTAAAATTATTTTTTATTAAACGATCCAAAAAACAATTTCATCTTATTCTTCGTCATTTTCTGATTCCAAAAACATATAGATATGTTATATTTGGATTAAAAACAAGCTCTGAAAATTAAAAATATAAAAATTATGATCAAAATTAAATTTCCGAAATCGATTCAAAAACTATTTCATCTTATTCCTTGTCGGTTCCTGATTCCAAAAACATATAGATATGATATGTTTGGATTAAAAACACGCTCAGAAAGTTAAAACGAAGAAAGGTACAGTAAAGCGTGCTATGAAGCACAGCGCAATCGCTACCGCGCCAAACAGGCTCGTCACTTTCACTGCCTTTTGCACTGGCGGCGGACTACGTTCAGTTTCATTCTGTGAGTTCCACAGCTTGATTAAATGTAGTAATTTCGCCTTACGCGACTTGTTCACTTTTGGCAGCGTTCACTCTAAATTTGCCGCCTAAAACGGACACAGACACACAGACACACACACACACACACACACACACACACACACACACACACACACACATACACCACGACCCTCGTCTCGATTCCCCCCTCAATGTTAAAACATTTAGTCAAAACTTGACTAAATGTAAAAAAGAGAAAAAGCCTAACGGTTTTGAGATTTGTGTTTCTGCAACTGTTTTGACATGTGCAAGTTATCCAAAGAGGGTGAATAGGCCTACAGAGAATACAACTTTTTTGAGCGCTCTAGCGCCGTTAGTTGGTGGTGGTCCATATTAGGAGCCGGTCCATATTAGGAGCCCTTCCCCTACATCAGAAATACAAGATATATACCTTTAAGTACATTTACAGAGACAAAGAAGGGAGGTCATGGGATATTATACGTTAATTGGATCTGTGATCCAAACATGGCTTTTGGTCAATCGAGATGGAAGTTTATTCAACAAGCCCGTAGGGCGAGTGGAATATATATAAAAGCAGAGAGAGAAAAGTAGAGAGAGAGCGAGAGAGAGAGAGATAGAGTGTGTTTGTGTGTGTGTGTGTGTGTATGTGTGTGTGTGTGTGTTTGTGTGTGTGTGTTTGTGTGCGTCAGTGTGTGTGTGTGTGCCCGCGGCCAGCTTGCGTGTGCGCCGGGTGTACGGTGTGTGTGTGTGTGTGTGTGTGTGAGAGCCTGTGCGTGTGTGTGTGTGTGTGTGTGTGTGTGTGTGTGTGTGTGTGTGTGTGTGTCAATGTGCGTGTGTGTGTGCGTATGTGTGTGTATGTGTGTGTGCACGGTGTGTAAAGATGAGGTGCAATGAAGCAGACAGCAGCTAGCACACTATAACTATTTATTACAAGCTTAGTGCAATTTTTAACATCTCGCTCAATATTGATATACAAATACAAGCGTTATGTATACTTTCATGTTTAGAAACAAAAGCATTTATTTTATTTGAGATAAGATTGTTCCGCAGTTTGTTCGTTTATTATACCGGCGAATGATTCTCCCCTTTTCCTGGCAAACTGAAAATCACCGACGGCGACTGGCAGACTCATTCATGACTCACCAATCCAATCATCTACTCTCTCATTAATTCATTTACTGATTGACTGACTCACTCGCTCATGATTATTTGTATAACTTGTGTACGTCTAAATGGTATTATTCCCCCCTCTGCTTCTTTACCTCTGTAAACTTGTAGGGGTAGTTATTTTTCGATAATGACCCAGCAACCAAACAAATAACGACCCAGCAACAGCCTGAATCCTCGATAGTGCAATGGGTTGAGAAGCTGTTCTGTTTCGGTACTACTTTTTGCGACTGAAAAGTTCCGAACGCTCTAATGTACGAAGTATACATCTCTGGAGCAAACAATACAAACATACCGCATTTAAATTAACAACTACAGGCCTGAACACATGAATCTCCATATAAAATCCATGAGTTCGGTTGTTTTCTGAATCTAGATCAGACGTTCATCACAAGCAATTTCCCAAGGCAAGTAACTCATACTTTGTCTAGCGAGAAGAGTAGTTCCCCTTCTTTTCACTCAGTTTCTTCGACAACAGACTGCAATCCGACGGTCAGTTTTCAACAATATTTCATTTAATAAACAGATCACACGCAACCAAATGCACACATCTCATCAATTTAAACAACATAAAGCGGTTTCATACACTATTTTCCCCAGGAAACTTAACTTCATACAGTTTTTAACGTTGGAACACGGGTGCAAAAGTTCGTCTGCTAGTCCCATTTGACGAAAGAACATTATCCTAACCGATACCAAAACATATACAGAACACACAATATCTGCCTTTGCCGCCACAGCAGAATAACAGCATATCTATGTACTTGATTTTAGTCCAAAATAGGAAAACTGACAAGAAGTGTTAACAGAATGGAATGATTTGCACGGAACTATACAACCGCGCATTAATCGATCGCCTGCGCAGGTTGACTGGTTGAGTGAATAGGATTCGATCAAACTTTCGCAAAAAACCTCCTCTTTTCTTTGAATAACTGAAGAAAGGAGGAATAAAGAGGTTACACACCTCGTCTCAGTGATTATCAAAAATAATGGTCTCAGTTCGCGGTCATGAAAAAGCTCGCTAAAGCTCGCATTTTTCATGATCCGCTAACTTCGACCATTATTTTTGATAATCACTGAGACTCGGCATGTAACCTCTACTTCTACTCCCAAAGCCTGTTCTAGCTAGCACTAGCATTAGCAGCAGAAGCCGAACGCAAACCGAAATGGCCCAAGGGAAACAATCACCCAACCTGATCAGCAAAGTTCAACTATTTGCTTGAGTCGCTTCCCTTTACCTGCATTCAGCGCTGTCGGTGTCAAATCGATCGTCTGCAACCCACGCACACTCGACTCTCCGTTCCTTCATTTGAACAAAACCGATCAATACAAGAATGGCGGACGATGCCAGTCCCTCATCTACAGTGAAATTTATCGGGAATGGATCGAAGGTCCGGCAGAAATACTGATATCAAAGGGTAAGAGCATTTCTGTGATTTTTTCATGGTTGCGAATTGAGCACTCGTCAGACTGCTCGTTAAAACCCGAGCCTGCGAGAATGTGTTGTTACGCGCAGAACACCAAACAATGTGTTGCTGCTGCTGCTGCTGCTGTGTGTGTACTTTTGTCTTGCGATGTTACCAGCAGGAGCACTACACTAGAGAAGCTAAATCAGTGTTGAATGTAGACATATGTGGCAGGCGGCTCTAGTGGGGTTTGCGATAGCACGGTTGTTGTTAGTCTTATTCCTGGTTTACTTTGTCTGTAGAGTTGGGGGTAACTGACTTGTTCGTGTGTGGATGTTCAGTGATGGCGTACGCGGTTTCCTTACAAGAAGAGCGTGTGTGGTGTGGTGTAGATCTAGTGTGTGTGTGTGTGTGTGTGTGTGTGTGTGTGCCGTGTCAAAAGTCAGAAGTCAGAAAGTTTAATCGCCAAAAACATGATAGTTCATTGCGATGGGAAGGTTGGGGGAGAGGGAAACAATTTCGATGGCAAGAAAAGTGTTATAATGTACAAATCATGGGGATGGTTCACGGTTTCCATCCCTTACCCGACATGGGAAGTTCCGAGTCAGATTTTAAATTGTCCGTTTATTCAGTGTAAAGCAAATTAAAGGTGGTCGTCTACATTTTTGCTTTTTTTTCAATAATCTTATGGTTAGATTTCGATACAAAATTATGTCAAATGATTTATGAACCATGGGGAAAAAAGTTATAGAAAAAAATATATGTAAAAAAATTTTTATTTTTGGGTAGCGTGACTCACGCTTCCAATATTTTGTTTTCTGTTTGCTGAGAACATGTGCTTTGCCTAAAAATACTGACCAATCAAATTCATGTCACTATGCTTATAGCCACGCCCAAACAAGTGCAGCAACAGTTTGACACTGGAGCGCTGTCCAAGCTTTTTTTTAAACGCACGAAATGCACGGGATTTGAGAGGAGTTTTGTGCTTGGCATTTTCCAAATAAGGATATATCCTACTATGAGTACTACGCTGGAATACTACAATGAATTTTCAAACGGCTACACTGGCTTCGTCTTTCCTGATCGACAGGGGGTGTATTGTTGATATTTGTAGATAATAGACTCTGCATTTTAATGGTCAAATGGTGATTTCGGTATAAAAATGTAGACAAGGACCTTTAACACAGTTCTTCCGAATGTCTCAGCACAAACACAAAGGAAGAATGTCTCAGCACAAACACAAGTCCCGAATCATCAGTACCCAGAGACAACGAATAATTATGCGAAACGAAAAGTCATAGCTGTCGACTTAGGTACAACCTTGTAACGTTTCTGAGCACAGACACTAATTGTTGTGTCGTGTCAGTGTGTGTGTGTGTGTGTGTGTGTGTGTGTGTTTGTCTGTATGTGCGTGTGTGTGTGTGTGCCATGTGTGTGTGTGTGCCATGTGTGTGTGTGTGTGTGCCTGCCCGAGTCAGTGTCACGTGTGCAATGTGTCCCGTGTGTGCGCGCGCGTGTGTGTGTGTGTGTGAGTGTGTGCGATTTTAATCTTTTATGTATACATAATATGACTGTGTACAGGTAGCGTTTCAATGATTGAAAGAAATTAGGTACATTTCTTCTTGTGTTGGGGGTATCTCAGGACAAAGAACAAATGTTTATTTTGAATGTTTTATGTATGTTATTATTACGGACACAAACGCTCAGCAATGTAATTTCTCTTTTAGAGATTAATAAAGTTATTGTATTGTATTGTATTGTATTGTATTGTATTGTATTGTAATGTTAGGAAACGCTGCCGTTGCTGAACTTTGGTTCAGTTTTGTGTGTTGCATGTAGTTGACTTATTTGTACTTTGTGGGAAAGTACCGATATTATATTTTGTAAACACAATATTTATGTTTGGACGAGAATGCAGGTGAACTTTCTAGTCCTGTCAAAACAAGTTGTTTACCACGTTGTTTTGAGTCGTGGGTTCGTGGCGTTCGCTCGGATTAAGTGCGTCGGCACTTTTGATGTACGTCACAGAGAATGTCACTATTCTAGTCCATGGGCAGTTCATCTAATTTTAGTTGTATCATGTTCGGTCTGGAATATTCTCGAGATTGAGTATTTACTATATAGGCCAGCGCGATTTGTATGTTAAAAAGCTTCTACTTTGAGTTCTGCTACGATGTGCAGTTGTATGTATGGAATGCTAAATAAATCCTCGAACTCAATTTGACGATGGTAATTTTCCCTGCGACATAATTAGTTGCGCGGGTCTGCTATTGCGCGGGTCCGCTATTGCGCGACGGAATAGTTGCCAATATTGCTATTTCATATGTTACGTGGATTGCCATTGGTCAATTGGACAAAACTGAGCTCATTGTAAAAGTGATATCGACGACATTTCCGTCGATATCAGTTTTGATATCGACGACCTCTTTATTGCTTCCCCATTTCAAAAACAAAAACACCTAAATTTAAAAACAAACAAATATATGAAAATGTAATGATCCCAGAATTTAGTTGAGCAAGTGACTAAAGACTTTTTGAAAGAAAAGACATTTTTAAATACTGAAAAGTACAAGAAAAGAGTCAACAAAAAGAAATAATAATCAGAGGGAGGGATATGGAACAGCCAAAACTGAGATAAATACTTTTGTAATTTCTTTACAATTACAGTAAATACAAAATGTCCAGAAAATTAGCAATATATCTAACATTGACTGACTGTGTGATGATATCTTCTGCTATTGGTCTGTTTCGACAGTGATATCAAAATCTCGACCTCCTGTCTCGATTTTGATATCACTGTCTCAACAGACCATAGCAGAAGATATCATCACACAGTCCGTCAATATTGGGTACTGTGACGGGGCCTACCGTGCACTCCCCACAACCCCCCCCCCCCCCCCCCCCTCCCCAGAAATGTACAACAGCCGGGTCTGCACGCGGCGCGCAGGCAGCAAAAACCCAGACTTCAGATTAGATTTACGAACTGTGTAAAATCTACACAACACTAACCCTTGTAAACTTAATCAGCTATCAGGGATACATAAAATACTGAGCACAATCGAGTACTTAAACAAGCCAGTCTGTTGCCAGTAATGACAAAATTCCGAGTTTAAATGTGGTGACAGTGTTCATTTCATGAGTAACACTCAACCATGCATACATTTTGTAATTACTCTATTGATACGCAACTTATTCATGTAACAAGCACATGCACATGTGAATGGAAGTCTCGAAAATTAGAATATTCAATACAAAGTGCGCCAAAAACACATAAGTTTCAAAGCATAGTCTCAGTGGAGACACCCACCATTCCTGTGCCAACCACGCGCTGCATGGGTGCAGCTGACCACGCCGTTCCGTGGTGGTGTTACTGATTTCTTGGAGAATCCACTTTCTGTTGTACTTGCACTTTCTCATTGGTGAGTAAGGTATTGAAGAACAATAACAACAAGAAATTCCTCCGAGGTAGGAAAAACACCCCCGTCAAAGGGAAATAACCTCAGTTGGTGGCAGTGAGTGAGTGAGAATGGTTATTTCAAAGTCAGAAGTGAGAAGTCAGAAGTAAGAAGTCAGAAGTCAGAATGTTTATTCGCGTAAACACAGAAGTCAGAAGTCAGAAGTCAGAAGTCAGAATGTTTATTCGCGTAAACACAGAAGTCAGAAGTCAGAAGTCAGAAGTCAGAAGTCAGAATGTTTATTCGCGTAAACACAGGGTCCATTGCGAAAGGGTACGTCGAGGTAGGAAAAACACCCCTGTTGGTCAAAGGGAAATAACCATTCTCACTGCCACCAACTGAGAAGGTTATTTCCCTTTGACCATTAATATGTCACTCTTAATCTTAATCCACCAATAACTCCCTAACCGTGTGTTTGACTGGTCCCAATTTTTGTAAGGACCGTCTCAGGAATGTATAGAACCTGTTCACCAAGTTTGGTGACGATCGGTCCGTTCATTCTTGAGATCTATATGCGAACACAAACAAACAAACAAACAAACAAACAAACACATCGAGTGAAACCTATACACACCCCTATACCGGGGGTGTAATTAAGTAGAAGTGCAATGCCAAGGCACTGCATACCCCCCGCGAAGGACAATTTCTCTCTCTCTCTCTCTCTCTCTCTCTCTCTCTCTCTCTCTCTCTCTCTCTCTCTCTCTCTCTCTCTCTCTCTCTCTCTCTCTCTTATCAAAATTAAGGCATTACGCAGATTCTGCAGCACTCAAAATGTTCTATTACGCCCACATAATGCCTCATATAAACTTCGCATCGACACTTTGGGATAACTGCAGTGATGTTTATTTAAAAAGACTCAATTCCCTGCATCGCCGAGCTGCAAAACTTATTCTGCATGATTTGAATAGGTCCACGGATGATAAACTAAAGCTCTTGAATTTCCTCCCCTTGAAAGATCAGTTGACGTTAAACAAGGCTGTGTTCATGTATAAAATTCTAAATAACGACTGTCCTAAATATGTCCAATCACATTTCAAACATGCCACAAAAAGATATGGGTCCCAAAAAATCATCCCTCCTATACCTCGCATAGACCTCTACAAATCGAGCTTAGCCTTCTCGGGAGCGTTTCCCTGGAACTCCTTCCCCCAACAGATAAGAAATGCAACTTCAGTGAAAATGTTTAAGAGACAGTCACGTTCACACATCATTCGTGAATGAAATGTCTTGTTCGATTGTTATTTTGTTAAACATTTTGTACTAGTGTTAACGGATGTGTAGCTGATCGGAGCAACTTTATTCCCAAACTGATGAAAGGTATAACTATGTCAATGTAATTTTGTAATTTTTGAGTTCTCCTTATGTAATTCCTTAAAATAATGCACATTGTGTTGCATTCCATACAATGTATTTCTGTTTTTATATGATTGAATAAATTTTATATTTTTAATGTGCGACTGTCTTTATGTGTTGTAATATAAAGGACAGGTTGGAAGAATAGGGTTTGCCTAAAAGTAAAACCTTTATCCTTTTGTAATAAAGTTCTGAGTCTCTCTCTCTCTCTCTCTCTCTCTCTCTCTCTCTCTCTCTCTCTCTCTCTCTCTCTCTCTTACAGAAAAAAACCAA
>NW_027126977.1:0-15925 GCF_037325665.1 Littorina saxatilis | reverse complement strand
CCCCCCCCCCCCCCTTTATGAGTGTGTATTACTTTTAGTCTGTATGCCTGTGCCCTTGACATCATCCAACCACTTCTCTCCCCTTTTATTCATTTCCGTTCCTAGAGTTCATTCCCCTTTTTGCGTGTTTCCCCTCCATTTTCTTTCAAACCCTGTTCGTTCCGTGTTGCGTCTGCTTTTTACATTTAGTCAAGTTATGACTAAATGTTTTAACATCGAGGGGGGAATCGAGACGAGGGTCGTGGTGTATGTGTGTGTGTGTCTGTGTGTGTGTGTGTGTGTGTCTGTCTGTGTGTGTGTGTGTGTGTGTGTGTGTGTGTGTGTGTAGAGCGATTCAGACTAAACTACTGGACCGATCTTTATGAAATTTGACATGAGAGTTCCTGGGTATGAAATCCCCGAACGTTTTTTTCATTTTTTTGATAAATGTCTTTGATGACGTCATATCCGGCTTTTCGTGAAAGTTGAGGCGGCACTGTCACGCCCTCATTTTTCAACCAAATTGGTTGAAATTTTGGTCAAGTAATCTTCGACGAAGCCCGGACTTCGGTATTGCATTTCAGCTTGGTGGCTTAAAAATTAATTAATGACTTTGGTCATTAAAAATCTGAAAATTGTAAAAAAAATAAAAATTTATTTAACGATCCAAATTTACGTTTATCTTATTCTCCATCATTTTCTCATTCCAAAAACATATAAATATGTTATATTTGGATTAAAAACAAGCTCTGAAAATTAAATATATAAAAATTATTATCAAAATAAATTGTCGAAATCAATTTAAAAACACTTTCATCTTATTCAAGATACAAGATACAAGATACAAGATATTTATTCACCAATTTTGCAAAAGGATTTCATCTTGGCACGGCACGGTAAAAATAAAATAAAAACCAACCAGACACATATGCAGACACACATCACCACGCATGCATACATACGTACATTACACTGTCATGCACACACAGACACAAGTCACACACACACACACACACACACACACACACACACACACACACACACACACACACACACACAATTATTTACATTCTCACACATAACCAGCCACATATCTACATCACAAATTCACATCGTCGCCTTGTAAAGGTAAAAACCATATCAGTTTAAAAGGGGTGCCAGTAATATCAATACAACATTAGTGAATACTAGAACAATACCTAAAATTTATAATCCATTTAAAAGTAAGTAGTACACGTAATTATTATCATTTAGTCAGATCATCACATAAAATTATATAATCATGATCTAGCCAGTTAGACAGTTTAAAACAACAGTATTAACAGACTATCACAGATCTACTCAAGCACCTGAACCTAGAGTCGCATTGCACAAAACTACTACCATCACAGAACTACTCCAGCACCTAAAAAATAAGGACCATTCCACATTGCACATATTCCCACTATCACAAGTTATGAGAACAGTAATGGAATGCAGTGAAAGGACTAAGTAACAAAAGAACCCCCCCCCCCCCCCCCCAATCCTATAACTACAGTATATTACAACGTCTTCACTACAGGAGTTGTCAGTACAGCATGGGGGATGAAGCTAGAGCGAAAGCGACTAGTTCTGGCTTTCAAAGCTCTGTAGCGCCTACCAGATGGAAGAGGCTCGAAGAAGTGGTTTGCCGGGTGGGAGGGGTCGCGAACAATCTTTCCTGCTTTTCGACCTGAGCGCAACTCAAAGATAGAGGCAACGGAGGGGAAGTCACAGCCCGCGATTTTGGAGGCTGTCCGCACAATGCTCTCCAGTAGCTGTTTCTCTTTCTCAGTGGTGCTGCCATACCAGACCGTGATAGAAAAACACAGGGTGCTCTCAACGACTGCGCGATAGAACTGCGCCATGATTTGCTGTGACATACGGAGCTTGCGCAACTGTCTCAGGAAGTGCAGCCGCTGCTGGCACTTCTTAATGATGGACGTGGTGTTCCCGTCCCATTTCAGGTCTTCAGAGATCAGTGTGCCGAGAAATTTGAATGAAGAGACCTGTTCTACAGCTTCCCCATTTATTTCAAGGGGCAAGATGGGGTCTTTCTTTCGTCGAGGGTCGATAACGACTTCTTTTGTTTTAAGAACGTTTAGCTCGAGATCATTTTCAGAGCACCACTCAACCACTCTTTGAACCTCCCCCCGGTAAGCGTCCTCATTGGAGTCAGAAATCAGGCCTTCAATGGTGGTGTCGTCTGAGAATTTGATTATGTATGTGGATGGGTGAGCGGAGGTGCAGTCGTTGGTGAAAAGGGTGAAGAGTAGAGGGGACAGAACACAACCCTGCGGGGCACCAGTGTTTAGAGTGAGTGAGGCAGAGAGTGAGTTGTTGAGTCGGACGACCTGAGGACGGTCAAGCAAGAAGTCTAGAAGCCAGTGGCAGAGAGAGAGAGGGACATCGAGACCAATCAGTTTGTGGAGGAGCTTGTGAGGGATGATCGTGTTGAATGCGGAGGAATAATCAATGAACAACATTCTAGCGTAGGTGCGAGGGTTCTCAAGGTGCTGCAAGACAAAATGAAGACCCATGGCGACGGCATCATCGACGGACCTGTTGGCTTGGTAAGCAAACTGGAGTGGGTCAGACAGGTGACCCGTGAAAGCCCGCAGGTGCCGCAGAATCAACCGCTCCAGGACCTTCATGATGACAGATGTCAGTGCCACAGGGCGGAAGTCATTCAGCTGAGTTACCTTGGGCTTTTTGGGGACTGGGACAATTACTGAAGACTTGAAGCACCGTGGCACAGACATCTGCTGCACAGAAGTGTTAAAAATGTCAGTAAAAACAGGCGCGAGCTGGTCAGCACAGGACCTCAAGGTCGATGTTGAGACAAGGTCAGGACCAGAAGCCTTTCTTGGATTCTGTTTACGGAAGAGACCCCTGACCTCACTCTCCTGGATGGTAAATGCCGGCGCCAAAAGAGACGCATCGTCAGGGAGAGGAGGACGGTAACCGAGTGAGGGGTTCTTCTGGTCAAACCTACTATAAAACACATTCAGTTTGTCAGGTAAGTCAGGGTCAACATTGTCTGAAGGCGTAGCCTTGTGCTTATAGTTTGTGGCCTGCTGGAGGCCTCGCCAGACCTCACGGGTGTTGTTCGAGGAGAAGTGGTCTTCAATCTTCTGGCGATAGGTAGTCTTTGCATGGCGGATCTCACGTTTGACCTCTGCCTTGGCCTGCTTGTACCGCACCTGGTCGTCGCTCTTGAAAGCATCGTTCTTAGCGTCAAGTTTGACCTTGACCTCACGACTGAACCAGGGCTTGTTGTTACCATATATGCGTACAGTCTTAGTTGGAATGCAGACCTGCTCACAGAAGGCAATATATGAGGTAACAGTATCAGTGTATTCATCTAAGCTATCACAATTGTCCCTGAACACGCCCCAATCCGTGGCCTCAAAGCAACCTTGCAGCGTCTCGGAGGCCTCACTAGTCCATTTCTTGACCGTTTTTGTAACCGGCTTAACAGCCTTGAGTCTTTGTCGGTAGGTCGGAGTGAGAACCACCATTGCATGGTCGGAGTTGCCGAGGGGTGCTCTGGGCACTGCACGATAAGCGTCTTTGATTGTGGTATAGCATTGGTCAAGAGTGCTCTTATTTCTTGTGGGGCAGTGTACATGCTGGTAGTATCTGGGCATAGGCTTACGCAGGCTAGTGTGGTTAAAATCGCCTGTGATAATAATAGCACTGTCAGGGTAGGCCGTTTCAGCTGCAGTAACATGAGTGTACAGTTCATTCATGGCCTGAGGGGCGTTAGCCTCTGGTGGTACGTACACGGCAATGAGAACAACGGAGGAAAACTCACGTGGCGAATAGTGCGGCCTGCAGTTGATTGTCAGATGTTCGAGACGTGGGGAGCATGACTGAGAGACCACTGTAACGTCCCCACACCAGCGATCGCTGACCATGAAGCAAACACCACCACCCTCCGCTTTTCCAGACAGTTCGTGAGAGCGGTCGCCACGGTAAACAGAGTAGCCAGGGGGAGTAACCGCTGCGTCAGGTTTGTCGGTTCCTGATTCCAAAAACATATAGATATGATATGTTTCGACTTAAAAACACGCTCAGAAAGTTAAAACAAGGAGAGGTACAGAAAAGCGTGCTATCCGTCTTAGCGCAACTACTACCCCGCTCTTCTTGTCAATTTCACTGCCTTTGCCATGAGCGGTGGACTGACGATGCTACGAGTATACGGTCTTGCTGAAAAATGGCATTGCGTTCAGTTTCATTCTGTGAGTTCGACAGCTACTTGACTAAATGTTGTATTTTCGCCTTACGCGACTTGTTGTTGTCTTTTGTGTTCTTTTCCTGATGAAGCTTCCAGAAGCGAAAATTCGTAATCGTCTTGTGTCGTCTTTGTATCGGTGAGTACAGTAATCCTTTGTTTTTTTAACTTTGTTCATCTTACCACAGTCACTTCGTTGTTTAGATTTTTTTATGGGAAATGGGTAAAAAATAAATATATATATATATATATAAAAGGGCAACGGGTAGATAAAAAGGATAATAAAATATAATATCGTAAAACAGATTTAAGCAACTGGAGAATGTGTAGAATATAAGTAACAAAATAAATGGGCAATGAGTGTAAAACAGATAATGAGTAGAAAGTAGGTAAAGAGAGGAAAATGGGTAATGAGTAGAAAATGGGCAATGGGTATTAAAATAAATTGGCTACAAAATGTGTAAAAAGAAAAAGGCAAAGAGTGAAAAACAGACAATGAGTAGAAAATGAGCAATGAGTTGAAAATGGGCAATGGGGATTAACACAAACGGGCAATGTGCAATTAAAAAAAAAATGTGCAACGAGTAAATTTTGGGCAATGGCAGCGACCGAAAGCTGCATTCGGCAAACATGGGTGATGAGAGAAAAGGCGAACAATCTGTGGAACGATCGGAATATTGAGATAAAAGACGGTGCAGTGGTAAAAGGCGAACAATCTGTGGAACGATCGGAATATTGAGATAAAAGACGGTGCAGTGGTAAAAGGCGAACAATCTGTGGAACGATCGGAATATTGAGATAAAAGACGGTGCAGTGGTAAAAGGCGAACAATCTGTGGAACGATCGGAATATTGAGATAAAAGACGGTGCAGTGGTAAACGCTTTTTGTCCAGGCACTTTCCGGCGTGACTGTTACGTATTGTTAGTCATGCCCGGAAATACAGTGTTTTGCAAAATGACAAATAGTGTCCTCAGGGATTTAGTTACATAGCATAGCTGATTCACAAACGGAACTAACAAACGTGCATGTGATCATGACATGATTCATACATTTTTCTTCCTATCAGTTTCTTTGATGTTATCCGGAAACTATGACATGACGCAACTAGGATAATAACCCTAACCCTTTAAAGGGATATTCACACGTCAATAGACTATTGGTAGGAAGTGTTAGGTTGAGGTGCATGTGGAGGTTTTGTTTTGTATTGTATTGTATTGTATTGTATTGTATTGTATTGTATTGTATTGTATTGTATTGAACGTTCCATTTATTAAACGCATCTTCTTTCTTTTTCTGTCTATTTATTTATTTATTGGTCTATTTACTTATCTATTTATTTGTCTATTTATTTACTTGTCGATGTATGTTTTTATCAATTTGTATTTTGTTTCTACGAGGGTTGAAAAAAGTTTGTAGCCTTTAGAAAAAAAGAAAAAAAACCCGAAGTTTAGCCATATCCTGAAAAACTGTCTGGCATTTAAACCGTCATTTTTAAGGTCACACGTGTAAGAAATAATTCTGCCTTCCCATTTTGTTTGTATTGCGTCACATTGCTCCTTGCGTCATATTACTAGTTGAGTCATCGGACGCCAGTCTGATATATTTGCGTCACACCCTGACATGGTCATGGGACAATCTTATTCTGTTGTACTTCTACTGCTTGCTGGCACGCACAATGGTGGTCAGTTTTCTTTAGTTCCGTCTGTTCTTTGAAAACGGCTAAAACCTTCTGTTCAATTATGTTCTTAATTTTCAATTTTTCAAATGACGGCAGAGTAACCCAGCTAACGTACTGAATAATGAAAGGGAAGACACGATTTGTATGTCAAATGTTTGAAGGCATGTCGAACAATGTATAACTTTTGTTATTGAAGCTTCATGCTGGACATTTTATAGCTTCATTTAACGAAGCTTTAAGTAACCCATTAATATAACAAGAACATTCAATTTTGCAGATTTAATTAAAAGATGTCAGACTTCACGACCCGATTAAACCATTATCTTAACCAGTTATTGCAAATCACTTTCAAAAACACTTAGAAAGAGTAAGCTCATGAACATTCCAACTACATGTGTGACACTTCTTTAATTGTTACGTCAAGGGTTTTGTTAATCTGCACTTTCACCGATAGGTGTATGTTACGAAAATTGGTGAAGGTTTGCGCACTGCTCACGCCCTCTGCCTTGAACCACCCCCCAGTCAACTCCCCCTTATCCCTTTCCCGTAACATCCCAACCCCTTTTCTATTGTTTTTGCACGATGAATTCATAGTTCAACCATGAGTAAAAATGTGTTTGAATGTGCTGGTCGAAATATATAATCAAGGAAAAGAAAAGCCAAACAAAGAATTTCAAGTGGCAGCCCAAATTTTCGACCAGGCCTTCCTCAGGGGCGTATATAGCCTATATATAATTCCCATTTCTATTTACAATTCACACTTCAAAATCTACGGTAAACTTAAAATCCCCATTTTAGATCACAAATACCCACATCATTATTTTCAGGAGATCAAAGTTCCTTGAAACGCCTCTTGCGTTGTGTGACTACTTGAATATTACTCAAAATATCTCACCAAAAGTACCGCGGTGGTAGATTGCTCTAATTCCCACGTCACCAGCTGTTGGTGTTTCCGTATGCTCTTCTCTGCGCCGAAAGCACTTACAGTATACGATTGTTATTGCCCAAAAAAGAAAAGAGGGAATTCCCCTACATTTCTAAATTGTTGCGTTGTTGAATGACTAAGTTACCACTTGCTACTTGTACGTGGGAGTGTGTGCATTATTCTGCAGTCTTCTTTGTGGAAGTATTGCTAATTTTTAAAACTGTTGAAAATAAAATCATCGGAACTCATATGATGTAAGTTACCTTTGTGTGTGTGTGTGTGTGTGTGTGTGTGTGTGTGTGTGTGTGTGTGTGTGTTTGTGTGTGTGTGTGTGTTTGTGTGTGTGTGTTTGTGCGTACGTGCGTGCTTGCGTGCGTGCGTGCGTGTGTTCATGCGTGCGTGCTTACGTGCGTGTGCTCCTCTTTGCGATTTCAAGATCTAGAACAATAGCATAAATATAAAACCGATTAACAGTTCTTTTTTTTCAGTAAAAAAAACCCAATGAAACTAACACAATATCCCGCTCACAAAACAAGCAGACAATCAAAACATACACAAGAAAAGAAAAAAAGTGTTCCTTGCAAAATTGTTGCGAGTATCCTTGCCAGACATAATATATTATTTAAAGTCAAAATAAAAACAGAGAGAAAGAAACGAAAGAAAGATAAATACAAACAAACAAACAAACAAACAAACAAACAAACAAACAAACAAACAAACAAACAACAGAAAATGGAAAGAAAAGGAAACGGAAGAAAAGAAAAGAAAAAGGAAACAAAAAAAGAAGAAAAAAAATACCTTGGCAATTTCATTTGGTTGGTTTGTTTGCTTAACGCCCAGCCGACCACGAATGGCCATATCAGGGCGGTGCTGCTTTGACATTTAACGTGCGCCACACACAAGTCGCAGCACAGGCTTCATGTCTCACCCAGTCACATTATTCTGACACCGGACCAATTTAAAGTCTTAGGTACGACCCGGCCGGGGTTCGAACCCACGACCTCCCGATCACGGGGCGGACGCCTTACCACTAGGCCAACTGTGTCAGTGGCAATTTCATTAAATAGGCCGTGAAAAGTAGGATATGCGCCGAAATGGCTGCGATCTGCTGGCCGATGTGAATGCGTGATGTATTGTGTAAAAAATTCCATCTCACACGGCATAAATAAATCCCTGCGCCTTGAATATGTGCGCGATATAAATTGCATAAAAAAATAATTTAAAAAAATTAAATAAAATTTTTTTTAAAAATCCCTGCGCTTAGAACTGTACCCACAGAATACGCGCGATATAAGCCTCATATTGATTGATTGATTGACTCTTGACCTTCATTTCCTACAATCTTCACTTACTCTTGGTATTCATTTCCTACAATCTCCACTTACTCTTAACCTTCATTTCCTACAATCTCCACTTACTCTTCATTACTGACGATCTTTACTTACTTGTCATTGTGACACACTCTGCAATTGCTTGGCATTGCACCATTTCCACTAACTATTCACGATATCATTCTTGACTTACTATTTATCACATTCCCTCTTCGCTTGCTTACCCTTGCGTCCTTCTTCGCTTTCTATTCATTGCGTCATTATCCACACCAACAGTAACTTTTTTCTTGCTGTGCATTACATCATTCTTGATTAAACACAATCGTGATCAACGTGATCACGACACAAAACAACCATGTACCTGCTAGAGCTCAAACTCAAACGTGTGCTTTCTATCACGTGACACTATCCAACAAGGTATTTATATTTCAAATTATGATTGCAAAACTGAACAGGGAAAAAAAGGATATTCCAATGACAAAGGTGGAAAGATCCTCAAAATGAAACGAATTAAAAAAAAAAAAAAACACACACAAGCACAAACGAAATAAACAGGAGAAAAGGGAAGAAAAGGACTATTCAGAAGAATTGGGAATCCGGATACAAAATGGATAGAAGACCATCACCCTGCAATGCGCCGTGATCAGTGAGACAGATACACTGTGTATTACCTGCTGTTTATTAGTTATGTTTCAGACATATCCAGAAGACTACTGGTAACAAGAAAGGGTCGAAAGCAACAGAAAAAAACAAAAGAAAGAAAGAAAGAAAGAAAGAATGAAAGGAACAAAGAACGAAAAAAAGAAAGGAAGAAAGAAAAGAAAGAAAGAAAGAATGAAAGGAACAAAGAACGAAAAAAAGAAAGGAAGAAAGAAAAGAAAGAAAGAAAGAATGAAAGGAACAAAGAACGAAAAAAAGAAAGGAAGAAAGAAAAGAAAGAAAGAAAGAATGAAAGGAACAAAGAACGAAAAAAAGAAAGGAAGAAAGAAAAGAAAGAAAGAAAGAAAGGAACAAAGAACGAAAAAAAGAAAGAAACGAAGAAAGAACAACAATCAAAGAAAACAAAGGTAAAAGAATGATCGAAAGAACGTATGGACAAAAAAGACAGAAAGAAAGACAATGAGAAGGAGGGAGGGAGGAAGGGAGAGAGGGGGAGAGAAACAAGAAAGAGACAGAAAAGAGAGAGAGAGAGAGGGGGAGAGAGAGAGAGAGGGGGGGGAGAGAGAGAGAGAGAGTGGGGGAGAGAGAGAGAGGGAGAAAGAGAGAGAGAGAGAGAGGGGGAGAAAGAGAGAGAGAGAGAAGGAGGAAGAGAGAGAGAAAGAGAGAGAGAGAGAGAGAGAGAAGGAGGAAGAGAGAGAGAGAGAGAGGGGGAGAAAGAGAGAGAGAGAGAAGGAGGAAGAGAGAGAGAAAGAGAGAGAGAGAGAGAGAGAGAGAGAGAAGGAGGAAGAGAGAGAGAGAGAGAGAGAGAGAGAGAGAGGGAGGAAGAGAGAGAGAGAGAGAGAGAGGGGGGGGGAGGGAAGGATGGCCGATGGAGAGAAGAAAAACACCCCAATAATAACCCACAAAAACCAAAAACAGAAAACATCCCAAAACATTATCAAATCAGACTCCATATCATTATGCAAATTTCCATGACTAACGACCAAGTATGATTCTGCTCCGGCGAGGAAACTAACAATCCTCTCTGGCAATTATCTCAAAGAAAATTAACGTTCTCTTATTGTGAGTCGTTCTGAATCATCTTACTGCTTGCAAGGACAAATGACTGTTTTGCTATCGTCCGCACGGGGCTTCTCCTGCAAGTCAAAGACATGCGTTCATTCTGCATCAGATGTTATCGTATAATATCTCGATAACTGATTAACTGTACGTTTGTGGCAGCCATATTTCTAGTGTGTGAAACTGAGACACTTTTCGAGGAATTCAGACGCTGCAATTAGCACTTCCCGGATAATGTCACAGTCAGGAAGAACCGCTTATCATTACAGTCGCTCGATCAACACCACGCGCCACTTTTCAGCACTGCACTGATAAAATATCGGTCATGGTCAGAATATTTTCAGAAACAAATGAGATTTAAAGACACCGTCGCTATCTCGCGTACACAATCTATATTATAATACGCGTGGGCTTTTTCGTCTCCTTCCATACAAAACATCAACTGTCTGCTTTCTGTGTTTATACCAATACTGTTTTTTCACAAACAAATTAGATTTAAAGATACCGTCGCTCTCGCGTACACAATCATGTTTACTGCCACCGATTTGTCAAGGCTTTTACGTTGTATAAGAGTCTCCTTCCATACAAAACATCAACTGTCTGCTTTCTGTGTTTATGCCAATACTGTTTTTTTTCACAAACAAATTAGATTTAAAGATACCGTCGCTCTCGCGTACACAATCATGTTTCTTTCTTTCTTCATTTGGTGTTTAACGTCGTTTTCAACCACGAAGGTTATATCGCGACGGGGAAAGGGGGGAGATGGGATAGAGCCACTTGTTAATTGTTTCTTGTTCACAAAAGCACTAATCAAAAATTTGCTCCAGGGGCTTGCAACGTAGTACAATGTATTACCTTACTGGGAGAATGCAAGTTTCCAGTACAAAGGACTTAACATTTCTTACATACTGCTTGACTAAAATCTTTACAAAAATTCACTATATTCTATACAAGAAACACTTAACAAGGGTAAAAAGATAAACAGAATCCGTTAGTCGCCTCTTACGACATGCTGGGGAGCATCGGGTAAATTCTTCCCCCTAACCCGCGGGGGGTACAATCATGTTTACTGCCACCGATTTGCCAAGGCTGTTACGCTGCATCAGAGCCTCCTTCTATACCAAACATCAACAACCCGTCTGCTTTGTGTGTTTATGCCAATACTGCTTTTACCGTTAGGGCGTCAAACAACACTTATCGTCTTTCTGTGTTTATGCCAATACTGCTTTTACCGTTAGGGCGTCAAACAACACTTATCGTCTTTCTGTGTTTATGCCAATACTGTTTTTACCGTTAGGGCGTCAAACAACACTTATCGTCTTTCTGTGTTTATGCCAATACTGCTTTTACCGTGAGGGCGTCAAACAACACTTATCGTCTTTCTGTGTTTATGCCAATACTGTTTTTACCGTTAGGGCGTCAAACAACACTTATCGTCTTTCTGTGTTTATGCCAATACTGCTTTTACCGTGAGGGCGTCAAACAACACTTATCGTCTTTCTGTGTTTATGCCAATACTGCTTTTACCGTGAGGGCGTCAAACAACACTTATCGTCTTTCTGTGTTTATGCCAATACTGTTTTTACCGTTAGGGCGTCAAACAACACTTATCGTTTTTCTGTGTGTATGCCAATACTGTTTTTACCGTTAGGGCGTCAAACAACACTTATCGTTTTTCTGTGTTTATGCCAATACTGTTTTTACCGTTAGGGCGTCAAACAACACTTATCGTCTTTCTGTGTTTATGCCAATACTGTTTTTACCGTTAGGGCGTCAAACAACACTTATCGTCTTTCTGTGTTTATGCCAATACTGTTTTTACCGTTAGGGCGTCAAACAACACTTATCGTCTTTCTGTGTTTATGCCAATACTGTTTTTACCGTTAGGGCGTCAAACAACACTTATCGTCTTTCTGTGTTTATGCCAATACTGTTTTTACCGTTAGGGCGTCAAACAACACTTATCGTCTTTCTGTGTTTATGCCAATACTGTTTTTACCGTTAGGGCGTCAAACAACACTTATCGTCTTTCTGTGTTTATGCCAATACTGTTTTTACCGTTAGGGCGTCAAACAACACTTATCGTCTTTCTGTGTTTATGCCAATACTGTTTTTACCGTTAGGGCGTCAAACAACACTTATCGTTTTTTCTGTGCACAGCGGTTTCTTTTTTTCTGAATGAATGTAACAGGTTGATGTGGGTATCAGTTACAAAACTAAATCATCAACAACAACAAAATGTCAACTTGCACAGGAGGCTGCCAGCATGTTGCTTTTTGGCAAGAGTTCAAGTCGCAGGATGCTCTAATTCTGGCCTCATTCGCTTGTGTCTTCCCTGCAAGCCGCTGAACGTGGTTTTTTTTTTTAAAGATAAGTGTTGTCTAATTATTATTTGTCTGTGCACATAAATGACCGCGGGGTTGATATATCTGTGAGCGCAACGTATTGCTTTGTCAATGATTAAACGTTCCAACAATATACCTTTCTTGTCTAAAAAACATTCTTATTCTGTGTTAAAAAAAAAAGTTAAAAAGACAAAACTGGACAGATCTGTTTTGTTGAACATAATTGCTTAATCGCGAAAGAACGTACCTTTAAGCTAACTGAGAAAAAAAATGTGCAAGTGAGAAATGCTCTGTTTGGCAGCGTGAAAACAAGGTCTATTGTGTGGCGTGCTCATGCACTTCTTGGAATTATCGAAAACTTTCCTTTGAAAGCAAAACGCAATCGTTATCAGAATATTTGTATTGTCTCGCTTTGAAAATAACCCCTAGATATTCCAGGAAAATGTCAAAAGATGTCTCTGTTTGGGTCATATTAACTTACTTAATGGCTTGTTTCTAATTCATACCCAGAAACAGTTTTTCAAAAACTACTCGTTCCAAGAAGAATAGAGTATTATGCAATTAGCATTTGCTAATGTCTCGCTTTGGAAATAACCCATAGATATTTCCATAAACAGTCAAAATATGTCCATGTTTATTAACTTACTTATTGTCTTGTTTCTAATTCATACCCAAAAATAGTAATTCAAAAACTACTCGTTTTGAGAAGAATAGAGCATTATGCAATCTGTATTACTCATAGCATTCACGTGAAGCTTCCTACGGAAGTAATTACTTTGAGAAGGACACTACAAAACTATGATCTCTATTTTGATAAACACATTATTATTATTATTATTGTGATCATTTTTATGCGCCTAATCTAGATATAGCCCTAGGCGCTTACATATTAATTTCTGCCGTTTGAAATGGAATTTTTTTACAGACAGACAGACAAACAGACATTTTTTACACACAATATATAACGCATTCACATCGGCCAGTAAAGCTCAGTAGCCTATTAGGCGAGCATTCACCTTTCACGGCCTTTATTCCAAGTCAAACGGGTATTTGGTGGACATTTTTATCTATGCCTATACAATTTTGCCAGGAAAGACCCTTTTGTCAATCGTGGGATCTTTAACGTGCACACCCCAATGTAGTGTACACGAAGGGACCTCGGTTTTTCGTCTCATCCGAAAGACTTGCACTTGAACCCACCACCTAGGTTAGGAAAGGGGGGAGAAAATTGCGGCTTGACCCAGGGTCGAACACGCAACCTCTCGCTTCCGAGCGCAAGTGCGTTACCACTCGGCCACCCAGTCCCCAGACATTCGACACGATAACGATTTTACTCTCTGTTTTGTTTTGTTTGTTAGTTTGCCGTGGAAGGGTCTTCTCTCATTGACGTACGAAAACATACTTACAGGAGTAGAACTAGAAGAGAGTCTTCATAACAATAATAAAGAAAACTATGAAAGAAGCTAATCTGTAACTGAAAGAGAGAGAGAGAGAGAGAGAGAGAGAGAGACAGAGAGAGAGACAGAGACAGAGACAGAGAGACAGAGAGGGAGAGAGAGAGAGAAAGAAAAGAGAGAGTGTGACAGAGAGAGAGAGAGAGACAGAGAGACAGAGACAAAGAGACAGAGAGACAGACAGAAAGAGACAGAGAGAAAGACAGAGACAGTGATAGAGACCAGAAGAAATAGAGACCTGGATAGAAAGACACAGAGTCAAAAATAAACACAGAGAGAGAGAGAGAGAGAGAGAGAGAGAGAGAGAGAGAGAGAGAGAGAGAGAAAGAGAGAGAGAAAGAGAGAGGGAGAGAGAGAGAGAGAGAGAGAGAGAGAGAGAGAGAAAGAGAGAGAGAGAGAGAGAGACGCTTTGACGCTTTGACATTTTATTGAATAAACACGAAGGTTCATTTCAAAATGGGTTGGTTGGGGTAAAGGGTACAGCTTTGCAAGACATTTAAAACAATACACAATATTCATCGTTTCCGTCGCGGCATGGAAACCAGACCGCGTTGACTGTCTGTGTCTTCTAGGTTTAGAGAGAGAGAGAGAGAGAGAGAGAGAGAGAGAGAGAGAGAGAGAGAGAGAGAGGGAGAGAGAGAGAGAGAGAGAGAGAGAGAGAGAGAGAGAGAGAGAACTCAGAACTCAGAACTCAGAACTCAGAGTGTCTGTGTCTTCTAGGTTTAGAGAGAGAGAGAGAGAGAGAGAGAGAGAGAGAGAGAGAGAGAGAGAGAGAGAGAGAGAGAGAGAGAGAGAGAGAGAGAACTCGAAAACTTTATTACAGCAGGATAAAAGCATTATGTCCATATGGTCCGTTCTTATAGCTAGTCCCATTGACAATACACACATGAAACGAAGTACACAAATAAACAATTTCTAAAAAGGAAATGTGACAACTGTATTAGACTAAACCTTACTGATAACTTGATACTTTTTGGTTTTGACAGTAACATAAAGACAGATCAAGGCTTTGATTTCATACTCTTGAACGCTAAATTTTTTGTTTATAAATGTAGAATCAATAACATCAGACCATGTTTACGTGTATTTTTGAAAGAATTATCTTATCTACATAAAATTGACCAATATGTTTACAGTATTCATATGAAACAATATCAGTTTACCCTTAAATGGGCTCCATATAATGCATTATTAGCTGCCATATAAATTATGTATTATGTTGTTTTGTCAAATATTTATGTACCTTGAATTGTTTGACAATTAATTCATGCATGCCTGAATAAAAAATGTTGAAGAAAAAAAAATAAATAAATAAAAAATAAAAAAACATACACACACACACACACACACACACACACACACACACACACACACACACACACACACACACACACAAGCACATACACACACACTTCAATATAAACAAACACATTTTTTTAAAAGCGTCATCAACTCACAATCTAAAGCAAAAACGAACATTCAACAACAAAACAACAAAATCCTAAAGAGCAAGGATAAAACAAACCATCAAAATCAAACAATAAAACAGAACATGAATGAATGCAATGGCACACCATTTCAGAAACAGATGACACGTATTTGTAAAATAATGTCAGTGAAACACAATCATCACTGAGCGAAAAGTGGCGTTTTGCAACTTTCAAAACTTCTCAAAATCCCAACAAAACTTCAAGTTTCAATGGGTTTATTACATTTTGGTGCTCACAATAACGCCGGCCCAGATTTTGATTGGCCGGACTTTCAGCGCGTTTTGCGACAGTCAAAACACCATATTAGCAAATGTTACAGACATGCTGTAACATGCAAAATGTCAAGTTTTGATGGCGTTAAAGTTTTGGGTTAACGCCAAGTAACATCATGTTATTGTAGACTTAACTTTCAAAACTCCTTGTTTTGATGGCGTTACAGCTTGCTTGTAATGTGATTAACATCATGTTATTGTTGGTTTAACATGCATCACCCCATGTTATGTTGGTGTAACGGCTTGCAGAGAGAGAGAGAGAGAGAGAGAGAGAGAGAGAGAGAGAGAGAGAGAGAGAGAGAGAGAGAGAGAGAGAGAGAGAGAGAGAGAGAGAGAGAGAGAGAGAGAAAGAGAGAGAGAGAGAGAGGGGAAGCGAAAGAGGGAGAGACAGACAGACAGAGAGAGAGAGAGAGAGAGAGAGAGAGAGAGGAAGAGAGAGAGACAGACATACAGACAGATAGACAGACAGAAAGAAA
>NW_027126976.1:0-17396 GCF_037325665.1 Littorina saxatilis | reverse complement strand
TGATATCCCCGAACGTTTTTTTCATTTTTTTGATAAATGTCTTTGATGACGTCATATCCGGCTTTTCGTGAAAGTTGAGGCGGCACTGTCACGCCCTCATTTTTCAACCAAATTGGTTCAAATTTTGGTCAAGTACTCTTCGACGAAGCCCGGGGTTCGGTATTGCATTTCAGCTTGGTGGCTTAAAAATTAATTAATGACTTTGGTCATTAAAAATCGGAAAATTGTAAAAAAAAATAAAAATTTATAAAACGATCCAAATTTACGTTTATCTTATTCTCCATTATTTGCTGATTCCAAAAACATATAAATATGTTATATTCGGATTAAAAACAAGCTCTGAAAATTAAATATATAAAAATTATTATCAAATTTTTTTTTTCGAAATCAATTTAAAAACACTTTCATCTTATTCCTTGTCGGTTCCTGATTCCAAAAATATATAGATATGATATGTTTGGATTAAAAACACGCTCAGAAAGTTAAAACAAAGAGAGGTACAGAAAAGCGTGCTATCCTTCTTCGCGCAACTACTACCCCGCTCTTCTTGTCAATTTCAACACTGCCTTTGCCATGAGCGGTGGCCTGACGATGCTACGAGTAAAATGGCATTGCGTTTCATTCTGTGAGTTCGACAGCTACTTGACTAAATATTGTATTTTCGCCTTACGCGACTTGTTTATTTCTTTTATTTGTCTATTCTTATTTCTTTTATTTTTTTCTCCTTCTCTTCTCATTTCTAGATACGGACCCAAAGTTACACCAAGATGTATATAGTGGATGTCATACTGTGTTTTTTGTGTGTGTATAATTATAATGATATGCATTTTAAATACATATTTCAACGGGAAAAAAAGAAAAAAAGCTATGGTCTAAGCAAATAGTAACACAATCTTGGGGCAACCAAGGAAAATTGTCTAAGGGTACAAGTAAGAAAAAAGTTTTTCATTAATTTTGATACTATATACTTTTTGAGTGGTAAATGTTGAAGGATGAAAGAAAATATATTGTGAGTGGACGGATGCATGTTATTCATTAAAAGCCCCACAATGATGTGCTTGGCAAAAAAAGAAAAAAAAAAGAGAAAAAAAAAAAAAAAAAAAAAAATAAAAAAAAAAAAAATACAAAAAAAAAATACAAAAAAAAAAAAAAGACTAAATATTTTAACATCGAGGGGGAATCGAAACGAGGGTCGTGGTGTATGTGCGTGTGTCTGTCTGTCTGTGTGTGTGTGTGTGTAGAGCGATTCAGACTAAACTACTGGACCGATCTTTATGAAATTTGACATGAGAGTTCCTGGGTATGAAATCCCCGAACGTTTTTTTCATTTTTTTGATAAATGTCTTTGATGACGTCATATCCGGCTTTTCGTGAAAGTTGAGGCGGCACTGTCACGCCCTCAGTTTTCAACCAAATTGGTTGAAATTTTGGTCAAGTAATCTTCGACGAAGCCCGGGGTTCGGTATTGCATTTCAGCTTGGTGGCTTAAAAATTAATTAATGACTTTGGTCATTAAAAATCGGAAAATTGTAAAAAAAAAAAAAAATTTATAAAACGATCCAAATTTACGTTTATCTTATTCTCCATCATTTGCTGATTCCAAAAACATATAAATATGTTATATTTGGATTAAAAACAAGCTCTGAAAATTAAATATATAAAAATTATTATCAAAATTAAATTGTCCAAATCAATTTAAAAACACTTTCATCTTATTCCTTGTCGGTTCCTGATTCCAAAAACATATAGATATGATATGTTTGGATTAAAAACACGCTCAGAAAGTTAAAACAAAGAGAGGTACAGAAAAGCGTGCTCTCCTTCTTAGCGCAACTACTACCCCGCTCTTCTTGTCAATTTCACTGCCTTTGCCATGAGCGGTGGACTGGCGATGCTACGAGTATACGGTCTTGCTGAAAAATGGCAGCTACTTGACTAAATATTGTATTTTCGCCTTACGCGACTTGTTTTTTTTACAGGACGGACATGACGTCATTAAAGACATTTATTCACGCACAAAAAAATGAAGAAGAAAATCACCATGACATATCAAACCGAGTGTCTACCAGACGGAAAAGTAAAACAAGTCGCGTAAGGCGAAAATACAATATTTAGTCAAGTAGCTGTCGAACTCACAGAATGAAACTGAACGCAATGCCATTTTACTCGTAGCATCGTCAGGCCACCGCTCATGGCAAAGGCAGTGAAATTGACAAGAAGAGCGGGGTAGTAGTTGCGCTAAGAAGGATAGCACGCTTTTCTGTACCTCTCTTTGTTTTAACTTTCTGAGCGTGTTTTTAATCCAAACATATCATATCTATATGTTTTTGGAATCAGGAACCGACAAGAAATAAGATGAAAGTGTTTTTAAATTGATTTGGACAATTTAATTTTGATAATAATTTTTATATATTTAATTTTCAGAGCTTGTTTTTAATCCGCATATAACATATTTATATGTTTTTGGAATCAGCAAATGATGGAAAATAAGATAAACGTAAATTTGGATCGTTTTATAAATTTTTATTTTTTTTTACAATTTTCCGATTTTTAATGACCAAAGTCATTAATTAATTTTTAAGCCACCAAGCTGAAATGCAATACCGAACCCCGGGCTTCGTCGAAGATGACTTGACCAAAATTTCAACCAATTTGGTTGAAAAATGAGGGCGTGACAGTGCCGCCTCAACTTTCACGAAAAGCCGGATATGACGTCATCAAAGACATTTATCAAAAAAATGAAAAAAACGTTCGGGGATTTCATACCCAGGAACTCTCATGTCAAATTTCATAAAGATCGGTCCAGTAGTTTAGTCTGAATCGCTCTACACACACACACACACACACAGACACACACACACAGACACACGCACATACACCACGACCCTCGTTTCGATTCCCCCTCGATGTTAAAATATTTAGTCAAAAATTGACTAAATGTAAAAACCAAGTCGCGTAAGGCGAAAATACAATATTTAGTCAAGTAGCTGTCGAACTCACAGAATGAAACGCAATGCCATTTTACTCGTAGCATCGTCAGGCCACCGCTCATGGCAAGGGCAGTGAAATTGACAAGAAGAGCGGGGTAGTAGTTGCGCTAAGAAGGATAGCACGCTTTTCTGTACCTCTCTTTGTTTTAACTTTCTGAGCGTGTTTTTAATCCAAACATATCATATCTATATGTTTTTGGAATCAGGAACCGACAAGAAATAAGATGAAAGTGTTTTTAAATTGATTTGGACAATTTAATTTTGATAATAATTTTTATATATTTAATTTTCAGAGCTTGTTTTTAATCCGAATATAACATATTTATATGTTTTTGGAATCAGCAAATGATGGAGAATAAGATAAACGTAAATTTGGATTGTTTTATAAATTTTTATTTTTTTTTACAATTTTCAGATTTTTAATGACCAAAGTCATTAATTAATTTTTAAGCCACCAAGCTGAAATGCAATACGGAACCCCGGGCTTCGTCGAAGATTACTTGACCAAAATTTCAACCAATTTGGTTGAAAAATGAGGGCGTGACAGTGCCGCCTCAACTTTCACGAAAAGCCGGATATGACGTCATCAAAGACATTTATCAAAAAAATGAAAAAAACGTTCGGGGATTTCATACCCAGGAACTCTCATGTCAAATTTCATAAAGATCGGTCCAGTAGTTTAGTCTGAATCGCTCTACACACACACACACACACACACACAGACACACACACACACAGACACACACACGCACATACACCACGACCCTCGTTTCGATTCCCCCTCGATGTTAAAATATTTAGTCAAAACTTGACTAAATATAACAAGTCGCGTAAGGCGAAAATACAATATTTAGTCAAGTAGCTGTCGAACTCACAGAATGAAACTGAACGCAATGCAACGCAGCAAGACCGTATACTCGTGGTCCACCGCTCACGGCATAGGCAGTGAAATTGACAAGAAGAGCGGGGTAGTGGTTACGCTATGCTGCATAGCACGCTTTTCTGTACCTCTCTTCGTTTTAACTTTCTGAGCGTGTTTTTAATCCAAACATATCATATCTATATGTTTTTGGAATCAGGAACCGACAAGGAATAAGATGAAACTGTTTTTAAATTGATTTGGAAAATTTAATTTTGATAATAATTTTTATATATTTAATTTTCAGAGCTTGTTTTTAATCCGAATATAACATATTTATATGTTTTTGGAATCAGCAAATGATGGAGAATAAGATAAACGTAAATTTGGATCGTTTTATAAATTTTTATTTTTTTTTACAATTTTCAGATTTTTAATGACCAAAGTCATTAATTAATTTTTAAGCCACCAAGCTGAAATGCAATACCGAAGTCCGGGCTTCGTCGAAGATTACTTGACCAAAATTTCAACCAATTTGGTTGAAAACTGAGGGCGTGACAGTGCCGCCTCAACTTTCACGAAAAGCCGGATATGACGTCATCAAAGACATTTATCAAAAAAATGAAAAAAACGTTCGGGGATTTCATACCCAGGAACTCTCATGTCAAATTTCATAAAGATCGGTCCAGTAGTTTAGTCTGAATCGCTCTACACACACACACACACACACACACACACGCACAGACAGACAGACAGACACACATACACCACGACCCTCGTTTCGATTCCCCCTCGATGTTAAAATATTTAGTCAAAACTTGACTAAATATAAAAAGGACAGTCATTCCTCGTTTTCCTCGTGCATATCAAACCGAGCGAGAGACTGACCTAAATTACTCACTGTGCAAAGCAAACGAACTCTGACAGACCCTAGCGCAGTGGTTATCGAACTGCGGTAAGAGTCGATATGTCGTTGCAGAGACATGCTATCTGTGTCTATGGTCGTCGGTTCGAGTCGTGCCAGTGCGGTATTTTTATCTTTATTTTTGTTTGTAACTTTGTTTCATTTTTCTACTCTCCTTTCTTTTGTTTTATTTTACCCTATTCATCTTTATTCCAAAGCATTTTCGCTGAGCAATTTCAATACTGAACAAAAATCACAAGGCACTGATTTGGCATTGGTCACTGCGGAATTCGTTCGCCAACCACTGAAGCAACATGAATCACTGGACCCGAGGCCAGAAACAACATTAGTTAACAGAATGCAGTACATTGAAACCCCCTTTTAAGACCTTTACAAATCTGAGAAGTTCAGGTCTTAAAAAGGAGGGAGTCTTAAAATAGAGTTGTGTTTACAGAGGTTATGAACAGAAAGCCTTAAAAGGGGAGAGGTCTTAAGTTAGAGGTGGGGTGAGGGTGTCTTAAAGGGGGGGGGGGGGGTAATTGCACTTGTCACATCAACATGAAATCAAACAGCTAACAACCATAATAAATGTGTTTTAATTGTGGAGAAAAAAAAAGTCTGCAGGGTTAGCATCGAATTACTTCGACAGGTCTACGAACCGCGGCACTGAGTCGCTCATCAGTCTGAGTCATGTTGCTGAAATACAAGTCTTTCTGAGTCTAAGCCTGATCTAGATTGACATATTTTATCAGATATTATTAAAATGCAAAACGAATTGACATAATGCCAAGGTATGTTTTGTACCTGAAAACATTTACAGCTGGGGGCCGGGTTGAGAGTCATCCAATCAAAAATGGCCTGTGGGCAAAATTTCCCTCATAAAACTTCTTTGACATTGTGTTTAATACTGTACCTTAACTCAACAACAAAAACAATGAACATGTACGGCTTGTAAGTGTATTAACTATGCCAGTGAATAATCGCATGCGAAGCCAGTTTAAATTGTTGCACAAGACAATTTGGTTGATTAAAATCATCAAGGGCCGAAGCTGTGTTTTAATAAATGAAGGGGTACGGACACATGTTTTGTTTGGGTTTTATGTGTTGCAAAGTATTTGAAACGACGGTATTACTGTATATACAGTGGTGCCCGTGTTGAAAGGCGAATACCATTTGGACCAACCATGAGTGTTGGAACAGTGTACGCGGGGTATCTTGACCGGCGCATTTTTAGAAGAAATAATAATAAGAGTGACAACAAAAGGTGTTTTTTTCAAGCGGTGTCCGCAATCTGTATGGAAAAGTATACCTCTTCATTTATCTACAGCGCTCGATCTGTTCTCCTATTTCATTGTGTGTGTGTGTGTGTGTGTGTGTGTGTGTGTGTGTGTGTGTGTGTGTTTATGCGGAATTATAAAAAAAAGTTCAGTGCAGTTCGGTTCAGCTCGTTAAATTAGATTTCCTCGCGGAGAACGAGATGATATGACGGGATTGTATAAGTTACAGCTCCGTCCATCCATGGTATCGCATGGTATTTTGTGGAGACTGGGTGAATGAATATAATGACGTCACTCTCGGCAGAGCCTCGAGTGACGTCATCATATTATTCATTCACCCCGTCGAGACAAAATACCACGCGATACCATGGATGAATCGGAGGTGTAACGTATATATGGCATAACCAAAGTAAGGAGAATTTGTCATGGGATGTGGAAACAACGCATTTGAAATTCCAAATGGACAGAATAATCAACGCAAGCCTAGAAGTTGTAGAACTATATTTTGTGTGAGTCTTGGCAAGCAACACATTTTAGCACTACGCACGAAATAGCGCCACAAAGTTGTTAATGTGTACACCATTAGATAAAAATAAAACGTGATTTAAAAATTATGAGCTTGGTTTTTGCAAAGTTTACAACATATGCACGTGGCTTATTCTGAGAAATATATGCATATTTTTACGAAAAAAATATGCATTTATTTCTCAGAATGTCCGATGCACCAAACTGAAGGCTAGTTTTGTCCAGTTCCGGGAAAGACATCATATTCATTCACACTGTCGAGACGAAATACCACGCGATTCCATGGATGAATCGGAGGTGTAACGTTTATATTCCGTGACGCATCAAAGCTAATTTTTGTTTTGAAATGTCTTCACAACGTCCAGATAATTTTTAACGACATAAGCGACAGGTACTACATACTTTGTTTGTCGTCTGCTGCAAATCTAGCCTTGGTGTTTGACACGGAGTGTATAGAAGCTTCAATCGTACCTTCATTAACCGGAATAAATGCGCAATCCGATGTCATTTCGCCATTGAACATTGTTTCTTTTTATATTTAGTCAAGTTTTGACTAAATATTTTAACATCGAGGGGGAATCGAGACGAGGGTCGTGGTGTATGTGTGTCTGTCTGTCTGTGCGTGTGTGTGTGTGTGTGTGTGTGTGTGTGTGCGTGTGTGTGTGTGTGTGTGTGTGTAGAGCGATTCAGACTAAACTACTGGACCGATCTTTATGAAATTTGACATGAGAGTTCCTGGGTATGAAATCCCCGAACGTTTTTTTCATTTTTTTGATAAATGTCTTTGATGACGTCATATCCGGCTTTTCGTGAAAGTTGAGGCGGCACTGTAACGCCCTCATTTTTCAACCAAATTGGTTGAAATTTTGGTCAAGTAATCTTCGACGAAGCCCGGACTTCGGTATTGCATTTCAGCTTGGTGGCTTAAAAATTAATTAATGACTTTGGTCATTAAAAATCTGAAAATTGTAAAAAAAAATAAAAATTTATAAAACGATCCAAATTTACGTTTATCTTATTCTCCATTATTTGCTGATTCCAAAAACATATAAATATGTTATATTTGGATTAAAAACAAGCTCTGAAAATTAAATATATAAAAATTATTATCAAATTTTTTTTTTCGAAATCAATTTAAAAACACTTTCATCTTATTCCTTGTCGGTTCCTGATTCCAAAACTATATAGATATGATATGTTTGGATTAAAAACACGCTCAGAAAGTTAAAACGAAGAGAGGTACAGAAAAGCGTGCTATCCTTCTCAGCGCAACGAATACCCCGCTCTTCTTGTCAATTCCACGGGCACTGCCTTTGCCACGGGCGGTGGAGTGACGATGCTACGAGTATACGGTCTTGCTGCGTTGCGTTGCGTTCAGTTTCATTCTGTGAGTTCGACAGCTACTTGACTAAATATTGTATTTTCGCCTTACGCGACTTGTTTCACTTTTTTGTTAACATTGTAACGGCATCCCAAAAGAGTGTATGTATAAGTTACAGCTCCGTCCATCCATGGTATCGCCTGATATTTTGTCGAGACTGGGTCAATGAATATGATGACGTCACTCGAGGCTCTGCCGAGAGTGACGTCATTATATTCTTTCACCCCGTCGAGACAAAATATCACGCGATACCATGGATGGACGGAGCTGTAACGTATATATGGCATGACCAAAGTAAAGAGAATTTGTCATTGGATGTGGAAACAAATCATGGGAAATTCACCATGGGCAATCAACCCAAGCCTAGAAGTTGTAGAACTATATTTTGTTTCAGCCTTGGCAAGGCCAGTTTTGTCCAGTTCCGGAAAAGACATCATGAATTCATTCACCCTGCCGAGACGAAAAAAACCAATTCCATGGATGAAAACGTATAAGCTTATTATCCCGTGACGCATCAAAGCTAAATTTTGTTTTGAAATGTCATTACAACGTACAGAAAACTTATAACGACATAATCGCCTTCACAAGACAGGAAAAACGCACACTTTGTTTTTCGTCTGCTACAAATCTAGTCTTGTTGGTTGACGGAGAGAATAAAGCTTCAATCGTATCTTCATCAACAGGAATAAATGCTCAATCCGCTGTCAGTTCGCCACTGAACCTTGTTTTTTTTCTTTAACTTTTTGGTTAACATTGAAACGGCAATCCAAAAGAGTGTTTCAGCTGTTTCAAGACACAGGCTTAGCTCCTTCTTTTGAGTTGCTTTTCAGTCTAAAATGACACCGGAAGCGAACAAATTGTCGCGTATACTGTCGTCACAAAAAGACGTCATGACAAAGTTACACGCAAAGCGAAAGAGACTTTGACGTCATTTACTTTTGTTTGGAATTTTCCGTCTGTTCCTAGCTTGTTAGTGAAGACCTGACGTGAGTAAGCTTACCCTTTGCAGAGCTCTGTGAAATAATCAGTCTTGTGTCTCGGTCGTGTAGGTACAGAGTTTGCTTCTGCAATCATTGTGTTAGTGTTGATGACGGCTTCATAAGATTTCCATTTTCTTGTTTCTGCGGCTGCGCAAGTTATTTTGCCTAGGTCATGGCCGAACTTTAGGCCTACGGAGAAATATCGCTGGATATTTTCTCCCTAGATTAACAGAGACAAAGAAGGGAAGTCATGCTGTATAAGCTGTTTCAACACACGGGTTTAGCTGCCACTTTTGAGTAGCGTGTTCCGCTTTACTGCCATTTGACCTATGAGTCGAAAACTTTTGACGCGCATGCTGTCATAAAAAGTTACACGAAAAACGAAAGAGACTGTGACGTCATTTGTTTTTTGATCGGTGGATTCCGTAATACAAATATGGCTGGTCCGTGGTCAGACTTGACAAGGCGCGTGAGTACCCGAAACGTCTTTGTTTTCTGTTGGCATTGCAGCTGTGAAATAATCAGCCTTGTGTCTCAGTCGTATAGGTACAGAGTTTGCTTCTGCAATCGGTGTGTTCGTGTTGATAACGGCTTCATGAGACAAATCAGCGAATCTATTGTGTGGAAGACATAGAGAATACTACATGGCTTGCTGTGTCGTACCAGATTTACACGAGTTGTTTTTTTAAATATTGAACTGCGAGCGAAAGCGAGCTGTTCACTATTTGAAAAAGCAACGAGTGTAAATCTGGTACGGAACAGCAAGCCATGTAGTATTCTGTTTATCCTACATACTGTACTTACGTGTATTTTACTGAAAATGTCCTGCATTCGAGGCAGCTAAATTGAAGACGCTTGTTTTAGAACCTCGATCTCTTCTAAAGCCTCGTGCAATCTATTACGTCAAAGCAAAGAAACGTCACTCTGAAAGTGTGGCGTGACGTGTTAGTTCTAAAGATTCATCGAGGGTAATTAGCGAGCGCAATTTGTGTTTCTATAATGACGTTTGTCTCGGTGACTTTGGCATCATAAGCAGTGGAAAAACAGGTCCCTGCCAGACTTGCTTGACATGACCTCATTTACATGATATACACACGTGTGATTTGAACGATTATTATCTCACGGGTGTCTCTCTCACGTATGTAGGATAAATTTCTGTACAAAACATTCCACCCAACAGGAGGCATTTGATGCGCTTGCAGTTTGCTGAAGAAATGAACTGTATGTGGTTAATTTCATCCGTTTAATGCTTGTCGAAACGAGCCGTAAGGCTTTGGAATAAAAGATTCCATGCATTATTTGACGATCTGAACACAGATGACGTCGCAGTGTGTAGGTTGAATCTATGAATCGGTACGACCAGAGATAGATCTGTATCTCTGGTACGACCTTTCAGATTATCAACAGCGGGTTCATGGTCGGAATTAAGAGGTCAAATTGGCCTGGCTCCCCTTCGAAACGTCATCATTTCAAAAAAGATTTCCTTTTTATATTTAGTCAAGTTTTGACTAAATATTTTAACATCGAGGGGGAATCGAAACGAGGGTCGTGGTGTATGTGCGTGTGTGTGTGTGTGTGTCTGTGTGTGTGTGTGTGTGTGTAGAGCGATTCAGACTAAACTACTGGACCGATCTTTATGAAATTTGACATGAGAGTTCCTGGGTATGAAATCCCCGAACGTTTTTTTCATTTTTTTGATAAATGTCTTTGATGACGTCATATCCGGCTTTTCGTGAAAGTTGAGGCGGCACTGTCACGCCCTCATTTTTCAACCAAATTGGTTGAAAGTTTGGTCAAGTACTCTTCGACGAAGCCCGGGGTTCGGTATTGCATTTCAGCTTGGTGGCTTAAAAATTAATTAATGACTTTGGTCATTAAAAATCTAAAAATTGTAAAAAAAAATAAAAATTTATAAAACGATCCAAATTTACGTTTATCTTATTCTCCATCATTTGCTGATTCCAAAAACATATAAATATGTTATATTCGGATTAAAAACAAGCTCTGAAAATTAAATATATAAAAATTATTATCAAAATTTTTTTTTCGAAATCAATTTAAAAACACTTTCATCTTATTCCTTGTCGGTTCCTGATTCCAAAAATATATAGATATGATATGTTTGGATTAAAAACACGCTCAGAAAGTTAAAACGAAGAGAGGTACAGAAAAGCGTGCTATGCAGCATAGCGTAACCACTACCCCGCTCTTCTTGTCAATTCCACGTGCACTGCCTTTGCCACAGGCGGTGGAGTGACGATGCTACGAGTATACGGTCTTGCTGCGTTGCGTTGCGTTCAGTTTCATTCTGTGAGTTCGACAGCTACTTGACTAAATATTGTATTTTCGCCTTACGCGACTTGTTATATTTAGTCAAGTTTTGACTAAATATTTTAACATCGAGGGGGAATCGAAACGAGGGTCGTGGTGTATGTGCGTGTGTGTGTGTGTCTGTGTGTGTGTGTGTGTGTGTGTGTGTGTGTGTGTGTGTGTGTGTGTGTGTGTGTGTGTGTGTGTAGAGCGATTCAGACTAAACTACTGGACCGATCTTTATGAAATTTGACATGAGAGTTCCTGGGTATGAAATCCCCGAACGTTTTTTTCATTTTTTTGATAAATGTCTTTGATGACGTCATATCTGGCTTTTCGTGAAAGTTGAGGCGGCACTGTCACGCCCTCATTTTTCAACCAAATTGGTTGAAATTTTGGTCAAGTAATCTTCGACGAAGCCCGGACTTCGGTATTGCATTTCAGCTTGGTGGCTTAAAAATTAATTTATGACTTTGGTCATTAAAAATCTGAAAATTGTAAAAAAAAATAAAAATTTATAAAACGATCCAAATTTACGTTTATCTTATTCTCCATCATTTGCTGATTCCAAAAACATATAAATATGTTATATTCGGATTAAAAACAATCTCTGAAAATTAAATATATAAAAATTATTATCAAAATTAAATTGTCCAAATCAATTTAAAAACACTTTCATCTTATTCCTTGTCGGTTCCTGATTCCAAAAACATATAGATATGATATGTTTGGATTAAAAACACGCTCAGAAAGTTAAAACAAAGAGAGGTACAGAAAAGCGTGCTCTCCTTCTTAGCGCAACTACTACCCCGCTCTTCTTGTCAATTTCACTGCCTTTGCCATGAGCGGTGGACTGACGATGCTACGAGTATACGGTCTTGCTGAAAAATGGCATTGCGTTCAGTTTCATTCTGTGAGTTCGACAGCTACTTGACTAAATGTTGCATTTTCGCCTTACGCGACTTGTTCTTGTTTCTGCGGCTGCGCAAATTATTTGCCTAGGTCATGGCCGAACTTTAGGCCTACGGAGCAATATCGCGGTGTATTTACTCACTAGAATAACAGAGACAAAGGAGGGAAGTCATGCTATATTATCGCTTACAATATAGTTTCCTAAATGTTTTCAGAAAATCGCTCTACACACACAAGCACACACACTGACACAGACATAGACACACACACACACAAGGGCGGATCTGGGGGGGGGGTTACACGGGTTACGTAACCCCCCCCACCCCCCACCCCCCCAAAAAAGAGGTAATTTATTGGCTCAGGATGCACCAGATAGCTCTATTTTGCTTCTTTGGATAAAAAAAATTCCGGGGGGGCATGCCCCCGGACCCCCCTAGAGGCTTAGGCGCCTTCGGCGCCGTCAACTTGTATCTTCGCAGTCATTTTGTAACCCCCCCCCGTCCAAAGTGAATTGATCCGCCCTTGCACACATACAAACAAACACGCGCGCGCACCCACACATACACACACTCATACAAGCACGCAAACACACGTAGACAAGCAAACACCACACGCATACACCCACCCACACCCACACACATACACACACACACAGACACACAAACACGCGCGCGCACGCACGCACAAATACATCAACGCCTCCCTCTCTCGTTTTCTAGTCTCCATGAAATACACACTGAATACTGACTGAAGGGACATAATAGAAAAGGATGAGAGAAAAGGCAGATGGACAGACGTGCAGGCAGGCAGGCACACACACACACACACAAACACACACAAACACACACACACACAAACACACACACATACGCACGCACGCACAAACACACACACACACAAACACACACCCACACACACACACAGAAACACACACACACACACACACACACACACATACATACACACACACGCACGCATAAAGAAAGTCAGATATCAGAGGAGCAAACGTTGACAAAACATTGCATTTTTTGTATTTTCTCTCTGCAGGTTGAAAGATCGTGGACGATGTGGCGATCGAAAAATTTACCAATTCTGCTGCTCGCATTTCTACTGCTTCTCACGTGGGGGATATTCAGCGTCATGTTCATTCCCAAACTCTCCCCGGTTGTATATTCATACGACAACGACGGGGCGAGAGGGACGTTTGGACACCATGACGAGCGAACGCCTGAAAATAAAGATTTGTCAAAAGCAGTCCTCAATAATAATGAGAGAAATGATCATGTAGGAAAGGACAACAGATCTTCCGGTGACTCTGAAGGCACCAACGATGACACGGCCACAAGTGCACGATTACTAAAGGATGCTACAGCAGTCTCGGATGATCCAGACAAACTATCATCCCCCTACATACTCACCAAAGAGGAGCAAGCCTTTTGTTCGGGGGAGGAATTTAAACCACCACCCAAACAATTCTATAAAGACAAGGGTAAAGCCAAAGTCATCCTGTACTATCAAGAGGGGAACCATTTTCCTGAGAAAAAGGGCGGGTTTTCTGAGCAATGCCTGAGGCCCACCAGAGGTCCCTGCACGATGACCTTTGATCGTTCACAGCAGACCAAGGCCCACGCGGTCGTCTTCCACGCGAGCAAGATGCACAGGTCTGCGCCACCTTTCCGCAAGCCGCCTGGACAGATCTGGGTGGCCCGGGGGATGGAGGCACCCAATCACTGGTACCTAGGGTACAAGTCCCCCAGGTGGCGGGGGGTCTTCAACTGGACCATGACCTACAGAACACACTCGGACTTCTTCGCGCCAATCGGTCAACTGGTCCGACTCGACAGTCCTCCCAAGAAAGACTTCAGACGGATCGTCGCCAGGAAGACGAGGTCCGTGGCCTGGTTCGTCAGCTCGTGCGACACGCAATACAAATATGGGAGCAGGAGAGAAGACTACGCCAAAGAGCTTGGGAAACACATCGACGTTGACATCTACGGTGAATGCGGGAGCCTCTCGTGCCCCAAGAAACATGGGTCCTTGTGTGACGACCTCCTGACCCACAAGTACCGCTTCTACCTGTCCTTCGAAAACTCGCTCTGTAGGGAGTACGTGACGGAGAAGTTTTTCGACAAGTTCGGCGAGGATGTTGACATCGTTCCTGTGGTCCTAGGCGGAGTTGACTACCAGAAGTACTTCCCTGAAGGGACCTACATCAACACGGCCGACTTCCCATCCCCTCGAGGACTGGCCAGGTACCTACACGCCCTGGGGGAAAACCTAGAGGCCTACACGGCCATGCTGGAAAGAAAAGCTCGGTACACGCATTCGAGGTGTAGATCAACTGAGCCGTGGTGTAGGTTGTGCGACATGCTGCACGAGCCAAACCTGACCTCTAAGGTTTACGAGGATCTGCCCGCCTGGTTGGAGACTGACGCGTGTGTAGAAAGCTCCAAGCTGTCTTACTATAAAAAGGTATAGGCGCGGACAATCTCTGTGTCATAGGACGAGCTGTTGTCTTACATTAAAGCTATTACATCTTAGGCGCCATTTCGGGAAAGGTTTCCGACGAATTGGACCTTGAAAATGTCAAGGGACATTCACTGTGCTGTAATTTAGATATCCCTATATTGATTTGCTTGAAAATGTTTCGTAAATGAGCTAATCAATGAAACGAATTTAAATCGGCGGGTGGTTATCGACGTCAGCTCTCCTGTATCCTGAGTCCCGATTCCGTTCATCATCGTATTTGATTTATTTCTTATGGTTACACATTTCTCGAAGCAGATAAATACCGTTGGATTCAGGAAGTCAAACATGTAATCTAGCAAACACATACGCTTTCTTTCTTTCTTTATTTGGTGTTTAACGTCGTTTTCAACCACGAAGGTTATATCGCGACGGGGAAAGGGGGGAGAGGGGATAGAGCCACTTGTCAATTGTTTCTTGTTCACAAAAGCACTAATCAAAAATTTGCTCCAGGGGCTTGCAACGTAGTACAATATATTACCTTACTGGGAGAATGCAAGTTTCCAGTACAAAGGACTTAACATTTCTTACATACTGCTTGACTAAAATCTTTACAAAAATTGACTATATTCCATACAAGAAACACTTAACAAGGGTAAAATAATCCGTTAGTCGCCTCTTACGACATGCTGGGGAGCATCGGGTAAATTCTTCCCCCTAACCCGCGGGGGGTAACACTAACTTGCGCATGCCGTGCTTTACGGGGCTAAAACGCATAACACGGCGTAAACAAACACAGTTAATTTGAGAATATACCCGGTCTCAAAGGACCGGTCAACACAGTATTTAGATTTGGAAAAAAATCCAGAACGCTGAAACTCTGATAATAAGGCATAATAGTGTTATCTTCTATTCAAACTCCCAAACCGAACGCTGTAGCTCATTTGGTCGATCTCTCAGCGGCAAAAGGAACTGTATGAAGAATCAACAGTAAGCGAAGAACGCGCGTCATGGAGAAATGCAGTCTCGAAATGACACTCAAAATCTTTTATTTTTTTTAATCTTTTTAACGTTTTTTTTTAACACATTTTTAATTCTTTTTGGTACACGACAACAACATCAGACAGCAACATCAAATAACACCAGACATACAAAACTATGCTATATGCATCTTCAAAAAAACAACAACAAAAAACAAGCACGAAAACAACGGGAAAGCACAATAAAGCATACACAGCCCATATTCAATACATTTCTAAATTATGTAAACAAGCTCTTCGTCTCCTTTCTTATGTTTCTATTTGATTATTTTGTAAAACTACTCATAACCACCGAGTTATGTTCTCTGTTAAGCTGCTGCAAAATAAACAGACAATGTTTATGTCCAAGTCTAAAATGAAAAACATCTTTAACCTCATATTAACTCCACCAAATTTCATTCTTACAAGCTCAATCAGAAAAACAATCAATCATTTGACAATATCAGAGGTTTAAATGGGCACTCAAAATCAGCTGTTACCGAGTTTGAAAAACTGAGCGTTTAAAATACTTATTTTAAAGGCACAGTAAGCCTCCCGTAAACCATCACAGAGCTCCCCGAGCGTCTACATACAGTACAAGCATACTTCCATTTGAACGCTCACCGAACGGGAACATCCTGGCTGCTTTCTGTCGAGCGTGAGAAATTTTCAAAGAATTTATTTTCGTGGACTTAGCCTTTACCAATAATGGCGCCTCGTTTTGGTGCTGGCTGTTATGAATATTCAATACCGGAAATCACGCCCGGACAGTAAGCCTCCCGTAAACTACTGTCAGGCTTTTATAGTACACACAGTACAAACACCCTTCCATTTGAACGCTCACCAAACGGGAACATCCTAGGTGCCCTACGTAAAGAGCGAGCAATTTTTAAAGAATTAATTTTGCAGATTGTCAAAAATGAGTTACTTCCCTTCGGGTCTCATTCAGAAAAGCCCGGAAGCAGGGTCAAGCAAGGGTCGTAGCAGACGACGGTTTATCAGTACATATCGCCGTTCCTCTCAACAGTCAAAAGCCATCGCTAGAGTTCTTGTGAACCACAGCCGTTTGTTTCGTGCTTAAAAACGTGCTATTGTAGATAAGCTCACATCGAGTCGCATTCAAATGACTAACTGACGACTACATGGTGAAAAAGGGAAACTGGATCACACGGGTTCACGATGGCTCAGGGGTAAGATAAACCACGCAAAAATAAATTCTTTGAAAATTGTTCGCTCTTTACGGAGGGCACCTAGGATGTTCTCAATCGGTGAGTGTTTAAATGAAAGGGTGTTTGTACTGTGTGTAAAAGCCTGACCGTATCTGTGATGGTTTACGGGAGGCTTACTGTGCCTTTAAGGTATTCATGCGACATAACAACAACACCCCACACACTGTTTTTTGTGTTCAGTTATATTCCTTTGAGTTCACTCAGTTTTTAATAAATGATTTCTGATAGACTGGGAATCGACACAAGGCGACTTAATATAATAGTGTGTGTGTGTGTGTGTGTGTGTGTGTGTGTGTGTGTGTGTGTGTGTGTGTGTGTTAGCGTGAGTGTGTGTGTGTGTGTGTGTGTGTGTGTTTGTGTGCGTTTGTGTGTGTGTGTGTTTGTGCCACAGGCAATCAACACGAGGTGGGCGGGGCTTATTTCTTGGATGTCACGTGGTTAGGGTGATTTACTAGTTTCTTTTATTGTAGTAGTCTTGCTGAGAGCAACCCACAGGCCCCGCCCACTTTGATCACGCCCACCCCGTTGCCAGTGCCTGTTGTGT
>NW_027126975.1:55000-72640 GCF_037325665.1 Littorina saxatilis | reverse complement strand
GGGGGGGGGGGAGTCAGAGACAGACAGAGACAGAAAGAGTTATACACCACAGGCTTAATTTCGCAGACTCTGAGGAATTATAACTTTACTGAAACACATTTGGAAAAAAAGTTCACTGGCCGATGTGAATGCGTGATATATTGTGTAAAAAATTCCATCTCACACGGCATAGGGCCTACGCGCTTTGAACTTCGGGTAAGGCGCTATATAAATACCCGTTATTAGTATTATTATTATAAATGTTAAGAGTAAGCAAAAATTTGTTTTGCCCATGGTCTGTTCAAGAGTAGACACAAAAACTGCTTGGCCAATGTTTGTGAGCAGTAAGTTGTGTGGTCTGGAAAATAGACAAAGATTTCTGACGCGACAGTCGACAGTATACTCCTTTTTAAAAGTAGTTGCAAATAAACAACAACAAAAACAACAACAACAACAACAACAACAACAACAACAACAACAACAAAACCACCTAACAACAACAACAAAAAGCACACAATTGTTATGACTAAATATCATGTTTTGTATTCAAAATGCAGTCTATCCGTCAATAATCCGCCACTTCACTGGAAACACGCTGTGCAGATTAACCTGTAGGAAATCTCCTTTGGTATCTTCTTTATCTATTTTTCTGGAGCTACAAAACCGAACAATGTGAAATCATGAGTCGTCTTCTTCGAATCGGCGAACTGCAGCTCGGTGATAACCGTGTATCTATACCACAATCCTTCACGCGATCTGACCTAACCTTGACCCCTGACCTGGTCTACATACCTCACACGACACAAATCAGTCAGCTGTTTTTACCCCCCCAAAACCCCCCACCACCCGTTTTCTTTGGATACACACTTTAACTACATACGTGCCGACGAAATGTTGATCATTGCTTCAATATTTTGAAGCTGTTGCTTGGATAATAACCAGGTACAATTAGTATTTCGGTGTTTAGTCAAATGTTAAAGTTTCTATCACACACACACACACACACACACACACACACACACACACACACACACACACACACACACACACACACACACACACACACACGCACAGACAGACAAAGTTTATCATCGCATGGGCTACACTTACGTGAGCCAATAAAAAAAATTGTCATCATTTTCACGAGTTTTCATTCACAGCCAGCTGGGAAATAAATCTCATGTTCCTCATGCAATAAATTAATCTCCGGTTCCCATAATTGCAGGAAGCAGGTTATACATGTATGGATAATCAAAAGCAAACCCAATAGAAACGCTCGGGGATTTTTCGGCTCTTTTCATTCGCGTTTTCCCAGACCTAGACAGACGACACTGCTTTGCAAAGTTCCAAAAAACGAACTGGCAAACTGGCAAAAGTAACTAAAATACAAAACTACTTCATTAAAGGTCATACATTCATCACAAACAAATGAAACCTAGCGATATGTTTCTCTTCTAACAAAGTCAAGGAGTGCGTGTATCTGTGTTTCGATACACAGACGTTGGGAGAAACATGAACGTCAAACCAATTGACCCCTGACACACACATTTTGACCCGTGCGCAAGACGTTGTATCGATAAACGAAGCGCAAATAAGAAATACGGATAAAAGCAAAGAACATAGCAACAAGAAATGCAAACATCTAACAAAGCCGAGCAAGCAGAATGACAGGTCTAATGAAAAACAAAGAGACAATTAGTCGAAAACAAGATCGCGATTCTTTCCTTCGCTGCACGACGCAAATCTTCTGAAAACCCAACGTGCCTTGCTGCACGATGCAAATCTTCTGTGACCTTTGACCCAACGTGCCTTGCTGCACGATGCAAATCTTCTGTGACCTTTGACCCAACGTAGCTTCCACATTCGATCACTAAGCTTAATATTTACAAACCGAGGGGGTGGAATACTGAGAGGAACCTACAGTACTGTGCATCCTCAACCTGACCTGACCGACTTATCTCAGCATGTTATGAACTCAAAACACAGAGAAAGTTGCTTTCACACGCCAGCTTTGATTGCAACAACATGCTGGGTCCCCAAAAAATGTATTATCGAAACGGAACTCGTGTTTCAAAGCATGGCTCCCTGTGTTGATTTTGCACTTATTTTCTCACTACCAATATGATGACAAAAACGATGTTTGGTGGTTTGTTGTCACACCAGCTTTTTTGTCGATCCTCGGGCGGCATATCGACTTTTGTTTCATATTTATTGACCGCGGCCTTCAGCCTTGGTCAATAAATATGAAACAAAAGACGATATATATGCTCCCCCTCGGACCGACAATAAAGCTGGTCTGTCAACAACCCAACAAACATCTTATAATGTCAAGAATATTAGAGGCGAAAAAGTACAGAAGGGTTATCCAACGAACTTTTCTTCCCCGGAGGATGAGCGAAAGCGAGAGTCAAGTACAGCTAGGAAATCAGCACGAAGCAGACAAAGTGGAGACTGAGCCGTTCACGTTTCGATCCATTCAGGAACCCATTGAATGATCTACTCTGTACACCACCAGACAGTTGAAACAAGATTGCGAAAAGCAGTTAATAGACCGCAGTGTTCTCTTGTTTCTCTTCAACGCTCCACTGTGTTATTCCGATGGCCACGTTTCAAGGGAGGGTAGGGATTTCCTGTCCTTCTCCGTACAACGATTGGCTGCCAGGCCAAAAGGACGGTAGCTCCCGTGGCACGTTAACGGGGTCAGTGTGATTTATCTCCCTTCTCGCACCCGAGAAGGACCGGAGGAGGGGAGGGAAGGCAGTTCATTGTCTTTTTAACCCAATCTGCACGACAGCTATTGCATCCCAGGACTGAAAGATGAGCCACCGTGGACTCAGGGACAGAGGGAAGCAGCAAATAAAGGGAACTAGTTGCCGTCAGGGCGTTTAACAACGAGAAGATTACTGCCGCGCTTCCAGTTTCTTTACTTTCGGCTTTTTTTCGCTATATTTGCAGCAATTAGATACCGATATTGTGCGAGCCCGGTGGCGCAGTGGATGTGATCGGTTGTTAGGAGCCTGGATTCAGATTTCGATTCCTCCGAAGAGTGATTATCGAATTAATGCCCGAGGGTTCTGCCGGCTTTAAAAGCAGGTCATTATAATATCGCTCTCTGCGCCGATTCTAATTGAGTTTATAAACCCGATAAATGTGACACTAAACGACGAAAGCTATATCTTGGTATGATAGTGAAAATGGCGTAATGCTGCTGCCGCTGCTGATGCTGGTGATTTCTTTGCTGTGATGACTATTGTGAGATGTCGGTGACCTAATAATGATGATAAAATTAATGTTACGCCCTCACGGTGAAACCATTAAGAGCATGTTTCCAAACATAATAATATGATGACAAAGATATTGTCATGATGGTGATGACAACATGACCATGGAATGATGACGTTTGGGGGATGACGGCGACATGATGACGATGGTATGGCGACGATTGTATGATGACAATGTTGTGATGACGATTATGTGCTGACTACGCTGAAAAGATGTCACATTAACACACGCATCAAAGTACAATACAATACAATACAATACAATAACTTTATTAATCTCTAAAAGAGAAATTGCATTGCACCATGACAAGTTATATCATATAATATATGGTCATATTGTGTTCACATAACGCCCAGGTTTGTATACGGGGGCAAAGTTGTCTCAACAAATACGCCTGTCATGTTGCAAAAAAGCGACACATGCAACACATGCCCAGTCTGGCTGGTTTAAGCAGAGCCTCAACTTAATTCAATTGCAATACTGTCGCATATTTGAAAATGTGATACTTGGATCTTCACTTAATATATGCTTATATTAGCGTATCCTTTTGAGTTTGACGAAGCGAAACTAGACACAATGGCGAACATATCCAGAAAACTTAATTCGAGACGTTGACACAAAGAGAAGTTAAAAGACAAAGCAAAGGACACAAAACAGAGTAATGATATGAACGAGAAAGGAAAACAATTGACAAAGAAGAAGAAGAAATGAAGAACTAATCTTTTTTGACGCAGTTCTCAGTGACTCGATCGTGCTCCTCGGGTTGAAGTCAGAAACAAGTCGCGTAAGGCGAAAATACAACATTTAGTCAAGCTTAGTCGAACTCACAGAATGAAACTGAACGCATTGCATTTTGTCCGCAAGACCGTATACTCGTAGCATCGTCTGTCCACCGCTCGTTCTGAGCGTGTTTTTAATCCGAATATATCATATCTATATGTTTTTGGAATCAGGAACCGACAAGGAATAAGATGCAATTGTTTTTAAATCGATTTCGGAAATTTTATTTTAATCATAATTTTTATATTTTTAATTTTCAAAGCTTGCTTTTAATCCGAATATAACATATTTATATGTTTTTGGAATCAGCAAATGATGACGAATAAGATGAAAGATAAAAGAATATTTTTAATTGCAATTTTCAGATTTTTAATGACCAAAATCATCAATTATTAATTTTTAAGTCTCCAAGCTGAAATGCAATACCAAAGTCTGGCCTTTGTCGAAGATTGCTTGGCCAAAATTTCAATCAATTTTATGAAAAAATGAAGATGTGACAGTGCCGCCTCAACTTTTACAAAAAGCCGGATATAACGTCATCAAAGACATTAATTTTATCGAAAAAATGAAGAAAACGTCTGGGGATATCATGCCCAGGTACTCTCATGTAAAATTTCATAAAGATCAGTCCAGTAGTTTACTCTGAATCGCTCTACACACACACACACACACACACACACACACACACACACACACACACACACACACACACACACACACGCGCACGCACACATACACACACACACACACATACACACACACACACACACACACACACAGAGACATACATACACCACGACCCTCGTCTCAATTCCCCCTCTATGTTAAAACATTTAGTAAAAACTTGACTAAAAGACGGAGAGAACCTTAACCATTCTCGTTGAAACAGAAGCGGAGGAAGACGGGGTTAGCAAATTATACAAGCTTGTAGCGGCAAAGGAGGTGAGGAGGGGGGTGGGAGGGGGGGGGGGTGGGGTGGGGGTGCGGACAGCCTGGGGAGGATGGGGGCTGGGCGATGGAGGGTTGAGTTTTGTCGTTTTCCAAATCACCTTCGGAGTTTGTTCTTGGCCCGGTACAGCGAAATGCTATTGAAAGAAATGGCGACCTAACACTGGAAGGCATTTTCAGGAAAATATAGCTAATATATGATTTGTCACCGAATACGGCGTTTACGAATACGAAAAATCGAAATGCTAACAAAAGATACGACAACCTGACACTCGAAGGCTGTTTGGAAAAAAACCCACCCTGCCAGGATGTCGTTAGGGCCACCTGAATAACAATTTGAGACGCGGCGAATCGAAGTACCACCAGAAAACACGGCAATCTGTCATTCCAAGGCATTTTAAAGAAAATACAGCTACTATACAACGATTTGTGACGTAAAAAGGCGATTTGTGAAACGTAAAATTGAAACTAGAAGATAATGATTAACTAACACTCGCAAGTAAGTTGGGAAACCTAGTTCAGGCAGGGCCAGACTAGGCTAAGAGGAGGGGGGGGGGGGTTGCCAGCGGTGGTCTAGGGGGATGTTCCCCCTGGCGGGGTCAAGGGGCAGAGCCCCTTGTGGGGGTCAGGGGGCTTCGCTCCCTGAAGCTGATGGGTAGGTCATATTCTGAGATAGGAAAATGGTCGCTCCTTGCATGAAACGGCATAAAATAAACAATAATAAAAAATGTTTTAAATAAGTGAGGTACATGTTTAGGCCAGGGGGGGGGGGGGGTTGCGCAACCTCCATAACCCCCCCCCCCCCCCCGGTAGTCCGGCCCTGTCAGGTACTAGACACATTCTGGGGTTATAATTGGGGTTACATTTACAAAGAAAGTCTAAGAAAACCAGGTCTTTAAAGGAAGGGAGTTTTATATTGGGGGGTCATAAAAAGGGGGGGGGGGGGGGTGATCCACTGTAGACGCTTTTTCATGCATACGGCGACGATTTATCACATAATACGGCAATACAAAAACAATAGACCACTTCTAGATCTTGTAATAGACAATTTGTCATCTTTACGGCAATTTGGGGAAACGGCGGATCGGTACCTTACACGGTAGGCGGCAAGCCTTCATTGCAATCTACAGGGTGCTGTTATTGATGGGACGGGGTGCTCTTTTGATCCGTGGCCGTCTCGCGAAGCGCTTTGCTTCATTACCCAGCCTCATCCCTAGGGATACATTGTTTTTCAATGTTAGACTGAGGGAGAGAGTGAGAGAGAGTGAGAGAGGGTGTGTGTGTGTGTATGTGTGTGTGTGTGTAGGTGTGTGTGTCTGTGAGAGAGAGAGAGAGAGAGAGGAAAGAGAGAGAGAGAGAGGAGAGAGAGAGAGAGAGAGTGTGTGTGCGCGCGCGCGCGTGTGTGTGTGTGTTTGTGTGCGTGTGTGTGTGTGTGTGTGCGTGTGTGTGTGTGAGAGAGAGAGAGAGAGAGAGAGAGAGAGAGAGAGAGAGAGAGAGAGAGAGAGAGAGAGAGAGAGAGAGAGAGAGAGAGAGAGAGAGAGAGAGTGTGTGGATCACCGAGCGCCTTGCTTCATTACTCGGTCTGATACCTAGGGACCCATTGTTTCTCAATGTTAGACTGAGGGAGAGAGTGAGAGAGAGATGGGGGAGGGAAGGAGAGAGAGAGAGAAAGAGAGAGAGAGAGTGTGGAAAAATCAATCCACTTTTAATGTCAAACGGTTAAAATATGTTATATGTAAAAAAAATGGAACTCCAATAATATACAATTCTGGAAAGGTCAAATAAGAAGTTCACCAAAGTTAAATTTTTATAAAAAAAATAGTAACAAATTATAAAACGGAATCATATCTGTTATGCATAAAACAAAGAAAATATAAACAATCGGTGTGTAAACTGAGAATAAGTGCCCACGACCTGAAAATTGAAACTGGTAGATACAGCAATACACCTAGGGAAAATAGATTATGTGAAACATGTGGAGTAATAGAAGATGAAATACATTTTCTAGATAACTGCATAGAAAACAACCAATTACGAAAATCTTTCATGAGTGAAATTAATCTACCTATATATTCATATGATGTACCAAGTCAACTTTTGCAAGTAGACAAAGTACAAACTAAATTGGGAGAATTTGTATATAATTGCTTCCAAAAAAATGAAACAATGTAATCATTTGGTTATTTAACTTCCCGTGTCTTATAAACACTACGTTTCATGACAATAAAGTTTATTCGTATTCGTATTATTCACACACACACACACACACACACACACACACACACACACACACACACACACACACGTACACACACACACACACACACACACACACACACACACACACACACACACACACACAAATGTGAGGAAACCCCTACAGCCAAACAACAATGTATCGATGAATTTCCAATCGTATGGAGCCAGATGACATCAGCTAGAGGCCGACTTAAACTTATATAATAGGCGGATGGCCGAGACTAGAAAAGTGTGCATGTTTGTGTGCGTTCAATCGTGAAAAGAAAATAAGAAGAATGAATTAATACAACTATTTTGTATTGTTTTTATTTTTTATTAAACCCTCACATTGTACACAGATCGAGACAGTCATCGTTCAAATCCGACATCTTGTTGAACAATGGATGTAGAGGTTACATGCCGAGTCTCAGTGATTATTAAAAATAATGATCGAAGTTAGCGGATCATGAAAAATGCAAGCTTCAGCAACAAGCTTAGACAATGAGTAACAGAACAACAATCACAAAGGACAATCAGCATTTCCGATCACGACATGAATGCTGTTTTTATATGTTATACTCTTACTTTCTCCCAAGCGCAAGACAAATTCTTCTATGAAAATTGAAGCCAATAAAATTTGAGTTGAGTTGAGTTGAGTTGAGTTGAGTTGAGTTGAGTTGAGTTGAGTTGAGTTGAGTTGAGTTGAGTTGAGTTGAGTTGAGTTGAGTTGAGTTGAGTTGAACGATTGCACTCAAAAGTGCATCGCAATGATTCTGGTTGCATCCTGAGAACATGCTTTACTTAGATTTCAAACGTACTCTCTTCTGTTACCATTTTCTTTTGTGGATCGTGGAAGACTTTCTAGTTCTTCTCTCCGTTTGATCTATAAAGACATCCCTAACCAACTTGCAAAGGGCGCTGAAACGAGGGTGAGGTTGTGCGAATCAGGACATTTGGGTCAGAGGAGAAACGAGAGGAGGAGAAAAAGGTGAAGGCGGGTGAGAGAGGGAATGGAGGAGGGAAAGAGGAAGACAAGAGGAGGAGGAAGAGGAGGGGGATGAGGAGGAGGAGGAGGAGGAGGAGAAGGAGGGGGAGGATGAGAAGAAGGAAGGGGGAGGAGGAGGAGGAGGAGGAGGAGGAGGAGGAGGAGGAGGAGGAGGAGGAGGAGGAGAAGGGGAACAAGAAGAATTAGGCGGAAGTGGAAAAGGAGAACAGGGAGTGAGAAGGACATTGATGAGAATTAAGACGAATGATGATGATGATGATGACGATGAAAGGGCAAAACAAGAGTAGGCAAAGGGTAGGTCAAGAAAACGGTCAATACCCACGGCCGCCTGTTTGATCTTAATGTGTTGTCGACACGCATGTAAGGGCCCGTGATACAATTAGTTCTAGTGCTCCTCTCCCTTAAAAGCCTGTCAACAGTTGTAGGCCATCAATCGCCCTCATTAGGGCAGAAGGGGTCTAAGTGGACCAACAGTGGGTGATACCCTGTACATGCATTTCTTGCGTGTGTTTTTCCTGTATACAGGGAATGCAAAGGGTTGAATTTCCTGTAGAAAAGTGCGTCACTGCTCAATCTCGTGTTGCTTCCCTTGTGACTATCCAAATTCGGTTCGACAGGAGGACTTGATGAATTTTCTCATTTCTTCATTTGAAATTGCAACACTGAATCAAAGCTCCTTTAACAGATCAAAAAAAATAAATCGAAAAATATCAATATTTACCGACTGTGGCTACGAATCACGTAACTCTGAGCGAGATTGGCGAAACACTAGAGGAAAAGCACCCAGGTGCATTCCCTGTGTACAGGAAACACGCCTACGGGAAATGTACCAACAGGGAATGCATCCACGTTTGGTCGACACAGACCCCTTCTGCCTGATTAGGTCGTACAGGCTGGCAACATTTTGTGAACCTTGTGACCTAAGTCTTGCAGAGATGTGCTGGTCAAAGCTTCACCGGGGAACAGGGCGATACGGGGAATGGGTGTGTTAAGTTTTAGCAAGGGTGGGAAATTCATTGCGGATTGGACAAACTCTGGAAATAATTCTGTTAGGTTTGTATGGGTTGTGAGGCAAAATTAGTTTTCGACACGTGCTCTTTGTTCACGTGCTTCAGACACACCCCTCGCTTGTGACTGGAGTTTAATGTCACGGGGGAAAGTTTGACTCAATAAAAGGAAGAGTGTTCACTCTATGATCTATGGGGGCCCGGGTAACTCAGGTGGTAGAGCACTGGACTTGTGATCGAAAGGTCGCTGGTTCGAATCCGGGTCGAGACGGACACGGGTCAACTTTATGTGCAGACCTAGAGACGGTATCCATCTCCCACTCCCGTGTCACTACAGTGGCACGTAAAAGACCTCGGTCATTCTGCCATATAAGTACAGGTGGCTGATAACACCTAAACACGCATACACGCCGTGAGGGCGTAAAAACTCGAATGATCATATAACCCATATCATGTCCTTATGCCAAAAAAAAAAAGTCTGTTTACGGTAACATAGGCAAAAAACAAGTCGCGTAAGGCGAAATTACAACATTTGGTCAAGCTGTCGAACTAACAGAATTAAACTGAACTCACTGCATTTTTACAGCAAGAGCGTATACTCGTAGCATCGTCGGTCCACCGCTCGATGCAAAGGCAGTGAAATTGACAAGAAGAGCGGGGTAGTAGTTGCGCTGAGAAGGATAGCACGCTTTTCTTTATCTCTATTCTTTTTAACTTTCTGAGCGTGTTTTTAATCCAAACATATCACATCTATTATGTTTTTGGAATCAGGAACCCACAAGGAATAAGATGAAATTGTTTTTAAATTGATTTCGGAAATTTTATTTTAATAATAATTTTTATATTTTTAATTTTCAGAGCTTGTTTTTAATCCAAATATGACATATTTATATGTTTTTGGAATCAGAAAATGATGAACAATAAGATGAACGTAAATTTGGATCGTTTTAAAAACACATTATTTTTTTTACAATTTTCAGATTTTTAATGACCAAAGTCATTAATTAATTTTTAAGCCACCAAGCTGAAATGCAATACCGAAGTCTGGCCTTTGTCGAAGATTGCTTGGCCAAAATTTCAATCAATATGATTGAAAAATGAGGGTGTGACAGTGCCGCCTCAACTTTTACAAAAAGCCGGATATGACGTCATCAAAGGTATTTATCAAAAAAACGAAAAAAACGTCCGGGGATATCATTCCCAGGAACTCTCATGTCAAATTTCATAAAGATCGGTCTAGTAGTTTGGTCTGAATTGCTCTACACACACGCACAGACAGACAGACAGACAGACACACACACACACACACACACACATACACCACGACCCTCGTCTCGATTCCCCCTCTACGTTAAAACATTTAGGTAAAAATAGGGTCGGTAGGTCGGGATTTTTTTTCTCCAAAAAAACATATTTTTAAGTTATTTTGCCAAAAAACAGATTTTATTTATTTATTTATTTTTTTTTTACCAAATGCCCCCAAAAAGTCTAGGTCGCGCGAAAAAATAGGGTCGGTCGGAATACCGTAAACAGACTATTTATTTGTTTGGGCCTTAAGAGGCGAAATATTTAGCCTGTAGAACAGTAAGCATTCTCACTTTTTGCATTTAGTCAAGTTTTGACTAAATGTTTTAACATAGAGGGGGGAATCGAGACGAGGGTCGTGGTGTATGTGTGTCTGTGTGTCTGTCTGTGTGTGTGTGTAGAGCGATTCAGACTAAACTACTAGACCGATCTTTATGAAATTTGACATGAGAGTTCCTGGGTATGATATCCTCAGACGTTTTTTTCATTTTTTTGATAAATGTCTTTGATGACGTCATATCCGGCATTTCGTGAAAGTTGAGGCGGCACTGTCACGCTCTCATTTTTCAACCAAATTGGTTGAAATTTTGGTCAAGTAATCTCCGACGAAGCCCGGACTTCGGTATTGCATTTCAGCTTGGTGGCTTAAAAATTAATTAATGACTTTGGTCATTAAAAATCTGAAAATTGTAAAAAAATTATTTTTTTTATAAAACGATCCAAATTTACGTTCATCTTATTCTCCATCATTTTCTGATTCCAAAAACATATAAATATGTTATATTTGGATTAAAAACAAGCTCTGAAAATTAAAAATATAAAAATTATGATCAAATTTAAATTTTCGAAATCAATTTAAAAACACTTTCATCTTATTCCTTGTCGGTTCCTGATTCAAAAAACATATAGATATGATATGTTTGGATTGAAAACACGCTCAGAAAGTTAAAACGAAGAGAGGTACAGAAAAGCGTGCTATCCTTCTCAGCGCAACTACTACCCCGCTCTTCTTGTCAATTTCACTGCCTTTGCCATGAGCGGTGGACTGACGATGCTACGAGTATACGGTCTTGCTGCGTTGCATTGCGTTCAGTTTCATTCTGTGAGTTCGACAGCTACTTGACTAAATGTTGTATTTTCGCCTTACGCGACTTGTCTATGATCTATCACAACCCATGCAAACTTGACAGAGTAATTTCCGAGCACCGTCTGGTGAAAAGATGCGTTTGGACTCTCACGAAAAAAACCTTATAATTGACTGTATTTGCGTACCTCAATTCAGTGAACGTGATTTTGTTTCTTTTTCGTTTTTATCCTGTATCAACACTATAAGAATTGTTTAATAAAACCCAATGAAAGCAGTTATAGTAATGAGTATAATTCTTACAACAAACCATTATAATTATGTGCAACTAGGAGCACATAAGTAGTTACTTCATCACACGCAAAATAAGAAAAGAATAAACTTGCAGGCTTCATATGATACCGATTGACCTTCCCAAATCGCATTCGCTAATATTTTGCTAATAATTTTTCAAAGTGTGTTGAAACAAGTGTGATACAAGTAGATAAATCTACCTGACAGCCTATATGATACAGACTTTTGAATATGATGACATGCTAGTAATCGGTATAAACGATATATATATATCTCATTAGATTGTTCTTTGTACTTTTTTGAAAGTCTCAGAAAAAAGTTAGTTCCTGTGTATTTTCAACAAAAAAAATTTGAAACACACTAGAATTTAAAGATGTGTTTCAATTAACAGAGAAATGAGTGTTATTGAATTAATTAAAAGTATTTCATTTAGCACTCAATGATTATTATTTTTTAAATTTTGTTTTGTAATGATTATTGTAATACGTACTGCCCGTCCTGAAACACGTATTTCAAACAGAAAAAGACGTATGAGTTTAATTTTGAGTAAAGTATGGTTGATAATTGTGAAGAATTGTGTCTTGTTATCATTGTTGTAATAATAATAATGCAAACTTTTATAGCGCTATTCTAGAAAAATGTCTACTCTTAGCGCTTTACAATACATACATCGACCAAGCATACTATACACGCACAGGCAAAGAACCCGACCAAACATAACCAACAAACTATACATGCACAGGCAAAGAAAACGACCAAACATACAATACACGCACAGGCAAAGATAACGACCAAACATAAGCAAACATACTATGACCAAACATAACCAACATACTATACGCGCGCAGGCAAAGAGAACAATCAGCACATGTAATAATTACTGACAACTAATAATACAGGCATACTTGTCTTTGTTTGTTGTTGATGTAATTTACCTATTTCATATAACCCTAGGGTTTTTTTAAACAAATGTTGCGGCGTCTTGACTTGCTTTGCCTTGCAAAAAAATCTGCCATTTTTTCAAGGTCTTGGACGAAAAGAAAGATGTAGACACTAATTCATGTGTGTTACGTTGTCCCAACGCTCTTATTTGCCATTCTATTTTTCTACCATAAATGTATACGTCTTCATTCAATTAGCTGTTTCTGACGCAAGTTTTCTCGATCGCGATCGACATAGAACTGAAGACGTAGGAATGTTCAACACTGCCCTTAACCGCACGAAAGTAAACACACACTCCCCCCCCCCCCTCCCCCTTCCCCCCCCCCCCACCCCCGCTGGCCTCCCCACCCCCTTTCATCCCTCCCCCCAGCTCACTTCAAGGTACCGTCTTCCCCGTGTCTACGATTTTGTTCCTCGTCACAGATCTGTTGAGGCTTTCACCACAGAGATATAGAACGCGTGTTAAGAGCATGTTTTTCACTTGGACCCATACCAACAGTTAAAAGCGTGGCTGCACTCTGTGTAGAGTGGGATTATTTATGAATATAATGTTTCAGAGTGGACACTAGTATCAGTTACGATATTAATTCAACGACAAATTCCCAAACTTACACAGAAATAAGCCAGACAGTTGAATTTTGGAAAACGTCAAAGAATGGTCTTTTCCTTGTAACATCCCGGGCAGATCTGTCATGGTGAGCCAAATTCACTACACGTCATGGACTATGCCTTTAACCAGAAAACATTTGATAAAACTGTACCCCTCCCCTAAGATCAATCTATAGCGGCTTGCAGCCCTCACCCCCCCCCCCCCCTTCCCACTTATTTTAGATGTAAATTCAGTTCGAAAGGGAAACCAATCAAGTTTTGTCCCGTTAAAAAGGTGCACTGTCGGCAAATCCTATGCAATGTTAGTTCGTTAAAATACGGTTGTTTACCTTAAGCCAATGAAGACCTTCACGAAGGGTTTTGCCTGTTCAAGTTCGACGCAAACGGAAACAGTCTCAAACAGTGTCCAGTTGATTCCATTAATTGAAATACCGAAGCCATGAACACACGGCAACTTTGCAAAGAAGTGGGAAAGAAGGTGTTGTCTGGCCACACGTACTAAATTGTTAATGCAAAAAACAAAAACAAAAAAAACAACAACAAAAAAAGGAAGAAAAAAGGAGCAAGATTCTATTTCTTCCGGTTGTCCACGGGGAGGGAATTCGACCCATATTCCCCAGCCATGAATCATTACAGAAATGCAAATGAAACTAAAGGAGAAAATCGTATTGAAATCCTCCAACGGTATCATTTACAATTAAACCTATTTATTGTACTCTTACTCGTGAAATAAAGTAATGAAAAAAAAAAACATTAAAAAACTCAACTCTTGTGGATTACAAGTTAACTGATAATGCACAGAGGGTGGGCTAGTATCATCTTCCAATTGTTTTGACTGATATTGTTGTTAAGTTGTTTAATGTTGTGTTACAGTCTGGTAATGTTCCTACTCAGTGGTCCATTGGCGAAATTATCCCGCTGTATAAAAATAAGGGTTCCCAAACAGACCCAACTAATTATAGAGGAATAACAATACTTAGCTGCTTTGGTAAACTATTCACTGCGATTTTAAATACCAGATTATCGACTTTCTTGGAACTTAATGATAAGTTAGGTCAAGAACAGACAGGATTTCGTGCTGGTTTTTCAACATTAGATCATATCTTTACTCTGCATTGTGTTATACATTTTTTTCTCCAAAAGAAAAAGCGTTTGTATTGTGCATTTGTCGACTATGCGAAAGCGTTCGATAAAGTTCGGCGAGCACTTTTATGGGAAAAATTAGTTAGTTTTGATGTTAATGGAAATTTTTTGAAAACTGTTAAAAATATGTATGATAAAGCAAAATCATGTATTTAAGTTAAAGGTGAATGTTCTGGTTATTTTCCTAGCATTTGTGGGGTCAGACAAGGAGAAAATTTGTCTCCCTTGTTTTTTGCTTTGTTTTTAAATGACCTAAAGCCGTATTTAGGGGAAACTAGTGATGGATTGACTTCTCTCTCTAGAGAAGCTGTTTCTCTTGGTATGGATGATGCTGATGTGAATGTAATGTTTCAACTGTTTGTATTACTGTACGCTGATGACACTGTGATTTGTGCTGAGTCTGAAACGAAATTGCAAGAATGCTTAGATAAAATGAAATGCATACTGAAATGGAAACTGAATATTAATGTTAAAACAAGAAGGGCAAAGCCCATACGACTCACATGCTTGACCTTGACATGGTCAAATAACTAAACCTAGCAATGACATCATACACTAAGAACTGCTTTACACATTTTTCCTACCAAAATACATGTGACCTTGACCCAAGGTCAAGGTCATCCAAGGTCATGCAACACAAAGCTGTTAATTCAAGACATAGGAAGTACAATGGTGCTTATTGGCTCTTTCTACCATGAGATATGATAACTGTTAGTGGTTCACTACCTTATTTTGGTCACATTTCATAAGGGTCAAAGTGACCTTGACCTTGATCATATGTGACCAAATGTGTCTCATGATGAAAGCATAACATGTGCCCCACATAATTTTTAAGTTTGAAACAGTTATCTTCCATAGTTCAGGGTCAAGGTCACTTCAAAATATGTATACAATCCAACTTTGAAGAGCTCCTGTGACCTTGACCTTGAAGCAAGGTAAACCAAACTGGTATCAAAAGATGGGGCTTACTTTGCCCTATATATCATATATAGGTGAGGTATTGAATCTCAAAAACTTCAGAGAAAATGGGAAAAATGTAAAAAATAGCTGTTTTTTAGGCAACATTTATGGCCCCTGCGACCTTGACCTTGAAGCAAGGTCAAGATGCTATGTATGTTTTTTGGGGCCTTGTCATCATACACCATCTTGCCAAATTTGGTACTGATAGACTGAATAGTGTCCAAGAAATATCCAACGTTAAAGTTTTCCGGACGGACGGACGGACGGACGTCCGGACGTCCGGACGTCCGGACGTCCGGACGGACGGACGACTCGGGTGAGTACATAGACTCACTTTTGCTTCGCATGTGAGTCAAAAACGAAAGTCATTGTTTTTTCAAGGGGTAAAATAAGAATTATACCTAAATTTACGTATGATGATAAGCCAGTTGAGGTAGTCCTTGATGTGATGTACTTAGGGTTACAGATTAATTATAATAATAAATTTTCGGTAGCACAAAAAATTTTGTATGACCGTGCGTCAAGGGCTATGTTTGCTCTTCTTCGCACATGTAGACAACTCTCATTGCCCGTGGATATACAGATTGATCTATTTGACAAAATGATTGTTCCGATTTTACTATATGGCTGTGAAATTTGGGGTTCAGGTTCTTGCGACTTAGCTGCGAAGCTTCAGTTGCGTTTTTATAAGATAGTTTTCAAACTAAGAAAATCCACCCCTAATGCAATGGTTTTTGGCGAACTTGGAAAATATCCCTTAGATGTCAATATGAAATGTAGAATGCTCTGTTATTGGTATAAACTAATTGACCCAGTTAACAAAAATAAATTTTCAAGTGTTGCTTACAGATTTACCTATAGACTATATTCGCAAAAGATGTTTACTTCTGACTATCTGTCATGCATAGAAAAAACGTTAAGTGATATAGGTCTTTCTGGGTTTTGGATACAACAAGAATTTGTTTCTCAATATACATCTACTTGGTTTAAAGAAAAAGTAAAGCGGTGTTTATATGACCAGTATATTCACAATTGGTTCTCAGAAATGGATACAAAAGACATTTTTTGTAATTATAGAATGTTTAAAGATAGTTTTGTGTGTGAAGACTACATTAAATCCTTGTCGTTCCAAAAAGTCGTTACACTCATGAAATTTAGAACTACAAATAACAACCTGCCAGTACAGAAAGAAAGATACCTTAATATACCTAGAGCGAATCGCATTTGCAGAAAATGTACATCAGAAGATATAGGAGATGAGTATCATTATTTGTTTGTTTGTGACTTTTTCAATGAAAAAAGAGCAGAACTTATTCCACCATTCTACTGGAAAAAACCAAATTCACTTAAATACAAAAAACTGTTTGTATCAAGAAATAAGAAATTGTTGACGAAACTCTTGGAATTTATAAAATTAATTAGTAGCAATTTTTCATAGTGCTGGGATTTGTTAACCGTATTTTCGTTTTGTGTCCCCCATTGCCAGGAATCAATGTGTGTGTGTGTGTTTGCATTTTCTGTACTATAATATTTTGTGTTCACTGTTTGTGTACTTTTGTTTTCCAAATATTTTTTTCATTTTTTCTTTTCTTATCTTCTATTTTTCTTTTTGTTTTCGTACTTTGTGCATTTTTGAATTTGCGAATATTGTTTATAATGCCCCTGGGTAATGAACAATAAAAAACTTGAACTTGAACTTGAACTTGAACTTGGTATAATGTCGAACAGTTTATTGTTACAGAAATAATTCACAGAGAGTGGGTTATTATAGTTTACATTTTGTCCCCTTTCATTTTTACAACAGTCCAACGGTAATAAGATAAAAGTTATGAATAGAGAAGGGAAATCATTTCTGTGTTTAGTGTTGACTTCCGCCAACATTCTACAACCTACAACCTGGCTGCTTCCGCAGAGTGGGATTGGTGTGTGTGTGTGTATGTGTATGTGTGTGTGTGTGTGTGTGTGTGTGTGTGTGTGTGTGTGTGTGTGTGTGCGTGTGTGTGCGTGTGTGTGTATGTGAGTGTGTAAGTGTGTGTTTGTGTGTGTGTGTGTATGTGTGTGTG